>NC_091981.1:251763354-252063354 GCF_044704955.1 Pristiophorus japonicus
TAAAGAAAATAACATTGGATTCTATATTCCTTAGTAATAGCCACAACAATATCCTTTAGTGAGCAATCTATCCCACATAAATTTGTTTTTAAACTGATATTATGCATTATTCATTGTAATTTGCAAATCAAAGACACAAATTTAAACACTAAAGCATGAATGCAAAATGGGAAAAAAATATGTGCAATCGAGCAATTAACCAAGAGGTCACGACTGTATTATGCATTGCGAACAGTCAAGGAGGAATTTTCTGTGTATTTTCAGTTGATTCCAAGTTAACTTGGAAAGTGAGTGGTTACACCATCTCAGTTATAAGCAGTGGCAATTAAAATTATAGATATGACATTTTCAAGTGTTTTGCAAATTTCCAGATTTCCATTCAAACGTACAGGCCCTTTGTTGCAATATTTAATAAGCAATAAAGCCTACTCCAAATATCTGACTTGGCATCTTGGAATGATATTTCTGTTACTTTTGTCCAGAAAACGTGAAATACTAAACCATAGACCATTAATGGCTCTAGTGAATTTCAGGAAACTTGAACAGACTTCCAATCATTCACAGTGATGCCAAAACAAACCGTACTATAGCAATAAAGTAAATTCTATTTCATACAATCATAGAAATTTACAGCACAAGAGGCCATTTGGCCCGTGTCTGCACCGACCGAAAAAGTGCTATCCAGCCTGATCCCATTTTCCAGCTCTTGATCCGTAGCCTTGTAGATTACGACGCCTCAAGTGAGTAAGCAAGTCGTTTTTAAGTGCCCTGAGGCTTTCTGCCTCTACCACAATTTCAGGCAGTGAGTTCCAGACCCCCACCACACTCTGGGTGAAAGACATTCTCCTCAACTCCCCTCTAATCCTTCTACCAATTACTTTAAATCTATGCCGTCTGGTTATTGACCACTCTGGAAAGGGAAATAGGTCCTTCCTATCGACTGTATCTCAACCCTTCATGATTGTATTAACCTCAATTAAATCTCCCCTCAGCCTCCTCGGTTCCAAAGAAAACAACCCCAGCCTATCTAATCTTTCCTATTTAAATTATTTATTAAAATAATTTTGAAAAATGTTTTAAAACATCACTTTGCCCCTTCCCCCAATTTCTCGACCTTTCAGAATGTCTTTGTCTTCCATTTTCCGGAGTTGAAACCCATATGAATAAAATTTAGACGATGATTGACTCCAAGGGCAATTATGCATCAAATCTCAGAACTTGAGACTGACTTTAAGTTAAAGCAACCAGGTCAGCGAGACTTTTCTTTGAGCCAGCTTTGAGTGTGCTACTCACTCAGCAAGGACACTCACCAGCAGCCCAGTTACTTTGCAAGCGCTACAAAAGTCACTGACATCAGTGACTATTAATTCCATTGCAGCTTTATGAGGTTATGATGGCCACATTACTGCAATTCACTAAATGCAGTCACTTTGTACAGTTAGGTGGCGAGGCGAGTAACAAGTTCCAATGCATATGCATTCTGAACACGTGCAAACCAGCTGACTCCCAATGTTGAGAGGCCACCCACCATTTCAAATGCAGACGGCTGGATTTCTGCCATTTACTTTTAAGACAGTTGTGGGCTTGAGCTATAATATAAAGACAGTGTGACAGAGAAAGCAAGAGGAAAGAGAAAAGGGGCAAGAGAATATGAGTGATCTCAAAAAGAAACAGAGCAAGTCAGGAGCAATCAATAAGTCCATGTCAAATGACAGTTGGCTGGAAATTCCCCAACCTTGCGCCTAGTTGTTCGGCGATATGTCGCCTTCTTGACGAAAAATGGTGATCCGTGAAATTTGCTGAAGTCTTACCCCGGCGGTTTTTAAGTACCGCTGGGGAACGGACTCTCAGCGTGCAAGACCGGAAAAAGCGCTTTCACCTAAAATTTGGCTTGCAGCGCACCTGTAGATAGAGCAAAAAAAAAATGCCTGGGAAAAACCTGCGTTGCAGCCCTTGGAACAGCGGTACGTATGAAGACCTGCAAAAGAAAAGGTTAACTTTTTTAAAATTCTTTTGCAGCGATTCGACAGAAAAATGTCTTATGAACGTTCAGTGTTTTCTTTTGGTGTTTCCTCCCCACCCCAAGGCCCAACTCGCAGCAGTATAGGCCTTGAAGAAAAGTTGCAGAAAATTCGTGGTTTGCGCCACGAATCCTCGTACAACGCTGCTTTTTACCGCTGGACGCATTTTTTCTCGAATGATAGGCCTCGGAATCAGCAGCCATAGTGGTATTTTTACCGCTATGACCAAAAATGGAATTTCTCGCCCTATGTGCTTAACACCAGCCACCAGAAACAAACAACAGACAAGCCCAATCTAGAAACAGCACTATGGGAGGTGGACTGTTCGCAAAATCATCTTCCATTTGAAGAAACTTAGATGTTCATTTACAAGTAAAACTAAAGCACTGTTATACAAAAAAAAATGTAAATATTGAAGACTTGTCAAGATTAAACATAGAAACATAGAAAATAGGTGCAGGAGTATGCCATTCGGCCCTTCGAGCCTGCACCACCATTCAATAAGATCATAGCTGATCATGCAACTTCAGTATTCCTTTCCTGCTTTCTCTCCATACCCCTTGATCCCTTTAGCCGTAAGGGCCATATCTAACTCCCTCTTGAATATATCCAATGAACTGGCACCAACAACTCTCTGTGGCAGGGAATTCCACAGGTTAACAACTCTCTGCGTGAAGAAGTTTCTCCTCATCTCAGTCCTAAATGGCTTACCCCCTATCCTAAGACTATGTCTCCTGGTTCTGGATTTCCCCAACATCGGGAACATTCTTCCTTCATCTAACCTGTCCAGTCCCGTCAGAATCTTGTAAGTTTCTATGAGATCCCCTCTCATTCTTCTAAACTCCAGTTTATAAAGGCTCAGTTGATCCAGTCTCTCCTCATATGTCAGTCCTGCCATCCCGGGAATCAGTCTGGTGAACCATCGCTGCACTCCCTCAATAGCAAGAACGTCCTTCCTCAGATTAGGAGACCAAAACTGAACACAATATTCCAGGTGAGGCCTCACCAAGGCCTTGTACAACTGCAGGAATACCTCCATGCTCCTATACTCAAATCCCCTACTATGAAGGCCAACATACCATTTGCCTTCTTCACCGCCTGCTGTACCTGCATGCCAACTTTCAATGACTGATAAACCATGACACCCAGGTCTCGTTGCACCTCCCCCTTTCCTAATCTGCCGCCATTCAGATAATATTCTGCCTTCGTGTTTTTGCTCCCAAAGTGGATAACCTCACATTTATCCACATTATACTGCATCTGCTATGCATTTGCCCACTTACCTAGCCTGTCCAAATCACCCTGCAGTCTTTTAGCGTCCTCCTCACAGCTCACACCGCCATTCAGTTTAGTGTCATCTGCAAACTTGGAGATATTGCACTCAATTCCTTCATCTAAATCATTAATGTATATTGTAAAGAGCTGGGGTCCCTGCACTGAGCCCTGCGGCACCCCACTAGTCACTGCCTGCCATTCTGAAAAGGATCCATTTATCCCGACTCTCTGCTTCCTGTCTGCCAACCAGTTCTCTATCCACGTCAGTACATTACCCCCAACACCATGTGCTTTGATTTTGCACACCAATCTCTTGTGTGGAACCTTGTCAAAAGCCTTTTGAAAGTCCAAATACACCACATCCACTGGTTCTCCCTTGTCCACTCTACTAGTTACATCCTCAAAAAATTCCAGAAGGTTCGTCGAGCATAATTTCCCTTTCATAAATCCATGCTGACTTGGACTGATTCTGTCACTGCTTTCCAAATGCGTTGCTATTTCATCTTTAATAATTAATTCCAACATTTTCCCCACTACTGATGTCAGGCTAACCGGTCTATAATTACCCGTTTTCTCTCTCCCTCCTTTTTTAAACACTGGTGTTACATTAGCTACCCTCCAGTCCATGGAACTGATCCAGAGTCGATAGACTGTTGGAAAATGATCACCAATGCATCCACTATTTCTAGGGCCACTTCCTTACTCTGGGATGCAGACAATCAGGCCCCGGGGATTTATCGACCTTCAATCCCATCAATTTCCCGAACACAATTTCCCGCTTGAAAAGGATATCCTTCAGTTCCTCCTTCTCACTAGACCCTCGGTCCCCTAGTATTTCCGGAAGGTTATTTGTGTCTTCCTTCGTGAAAACAGAACCAAAGTATTTATTTAACTGGTCCACCATTTCTTTGTTCCCCATTATAAATTCATTATATATTCTAAAACACTGTTAGAATAAGGGGCCGCTCATTTAAAACTGAGATGAGAAGAAATTTCTTCTGAGAGTTGTAAATCTGTGGAATTCTCTGCTCCAGAGAGCTGTGGAGGCTGGGTCATTGAATACACTTAAGGCGGAATTAGACAGATTTTTGAGTGATAAGGGAGTAAAGGATTATGGGAAGCGGGCAGGGAAGTGGAGCCGAGTCCATGATCAGATCAGCCATGATCTTATTGAATGGCAGAGCAGGCTCGAGGGGCCAAATGGCCTACTCCTGTTCCTATTTCTTATGTTCTTATGAACTACTTGCTGCTTTGGGAGGCAACGAAGTCAATGCCCCTTCTCGAGGTTGGTTTTCAAAATGCAGACATTTTCAAAAGCAATCACTTAATTACGGAACGACATGACGAATGCGGACAAAGCCCACCTGGCTAATAATGTGAGATTTTAATTAGATCTAATTGCACACAATTGGTGGGTAAAATTGCTTGTTTTCATGAAGCAAAGAAGAATGATGAGCAGAGCAGTAGAAATGAGGAGATTTCGCCTTCATGCAGTTTGGGAAGCGAGTTATATTTTAATTAGATCGTTCTCAGATCACACAAGAAATGACAGAACTGCAACACATCTGAAAACTGAAGATAACAAGCATCTCAACTTCATAATCAAAGCGAATACCAGGCCTGAAATGGCCTCGAAAGATTCAATTTATCAGCACATCCAAATATGGTAGAATGTAGTTCTGTCACATAGCAAACACACCTTGTTCATTTTCTTCACCATCTGAGGTCTTTGCTTAACAAGTCATCCAGCATTCAAACCATTCATCGGTTTAGGATAGTTTACGAAGTCCGACTGGGGAAGCTGGTATGTGATACTGTAATGATTCGCCATTCGTCTACATTATGCTGCATCCCACACAACATACCTAACAATTGTTAAAAAGATTTTGCAGCAAAGAAAATAAATGGTAAAACAAAAATAAATTCTAACAGGTCACTTAAGGTAACAGATCAGTTGCTCATGTTTCTGCACCATTCATTCTTTGTCTGAACAGCTTATGTCACTGCTTTCATAGTTTGGGACATCAGAGCAGTTCAATTAATTTACTGCCTCCTAACACTCTCCCCAATATCAGATTCATTCAGTACACCTGGAAGCTGAAAGTACTTGGCAAATCTGCAGTTGTCTTTACGTCACGGCTTTCTGGTAGGTCCTTTTTTATCCTATTCAGTTTCTATTCTGTCGAAAACTGAACTAAAACTGGATTATCAAACCTTACCAGAAAGGCGGCTACGTGCAACATAATTAGGGCTTGCCCCCAAGGTGATAAATGAGCCATATCATCCTGTTTTAGATACAAATTTGACAGTAGGGGTCCTAAAGCACAAAGGAATCCAATTTGCTCCTCCTGTACTGATTAAAGGTCAATATTGCATTAGTACAAGAATTAAACTTCACTTCCCTACCACCATCATTGTATGCTCCACAGTAAATTGGTAAACAGCAACTGGACACTGATGCATTCCAAATGTGCAATGCTGTTGGATGCATTTTTAAAGAGCAGTGCTAGCTGGAGTCAACAATAAGCCCAGACAAGTACTGACAAAATGCACCTCGCCCTGGAGTGAGACGAATGCACAGTACGTCACCAGAAAAGTCAAACTGAATTCTTCACCCCCATGTCTTTAGTAATCACAAACAGAAAGAATGAAAGAGAGAGAGACCTTAGTGCAAAGCACAAAGTAAGTGGATGGAAAATCACAAATGTAACTACTTTTTTTTCAAGCATTCACAATCGATCTGTCAAAATCAGCACGCAGTCTGTTATTTTCATTGCTTCTATAGAGCACTGTAGGTATTTCCAAATTATTCATAATGATAATAATTAAATGACTGGTAATGAGGATCTTCTCACTGCTGTAGCTACTTCTGTTTTCTCTTTGCCATTAATTATGTACATAGGGAAAAATGCCACAGATTTAAATTTGAATAATAAGTCACTTCCAAAGGCGACAGCAACCAATCTGAGCTACACCCTGCTGAATCGACTGATTCATTTATTTAGGTCGTGTTTATACCTTCCTATCTCGGAGCAGATGCTCCATAAAAATTGCAACAGAAGCAAGCTGGTGATCAGTTTTGTTTATTCCAGACACTTAAAAAAAAGGTGGGGTGGTGGGGGGAGAGAAGGGAGAGATGGGGGACACTCGACTATTGGACAGAGACATTTTTATTAAACTTTAAAAACTAATTAGCGTCGCCTGCCTGCACTGGCACAGTCGGAGGACATTCACCAGCTTTACAATTCTACTGGCTTTTAGCTTCTTTAGGGCAACCCTCGTGAGGTTTAGTTATCCATCACCTCATCACTGACAGTATTTGATGTACCTCCTGCTGGTCCATAGTGCTATCGCGCACTACATGAAACACAGTCTAGAACATCAGCAAAACCACGCTTTAATAATTTAGATCATCTAGAGGTTGTTTGTAGATGTCCTACTTTTCTGCAGTAACAAAATAACTGTCATATTGAACTCAGGCACCCATTTAAAAATAATTCACCACTAATAAAGATTATAAACAAAAAGACACGTTATTTGAAGGTCATGGACCCCCCTCCTCATATTGCAATAATTTACTGACAGGAATTGCACTTGCATTATTTTAGAAAGTAACCCAATGATAATTTCCCACCCACCCCCCTAGTATTTCCAATTTTAATTTTATTTTTCCTGGTGGAAAGGTCAGGCAAGTAACCTGCTGTCATGCCACTGACAATTCTGCTCTTTAATCATCTACCAGGAAATCAAGGGCAGAATAATTTGCCCAATGACACAGCTACCAACCTAGAAAACTAGCAAAAGGCATTAGAACAACTTCAAAAATGTTGAATTTTGCCACAAAGTGCCACTAACACAAAAAATGGCTTGAATATAAGAATACGGCATATGACAACAAATCATTACATTAACAGTGCCTTGAGACACAGGATTGTAATACATTGTAGTCATAACCAACATTCCTTCATTTGTCGGGAAGGAAATAAACTATAGGCACAGATGCAATGGGTCGAATGGCCTCCTTCTGTGTCGTAATTTTCTATGATTCTGTGAAAGGTTAGAAGAACATTTGTTTTCTTTTGCAATCTGAAGGCTGTAAAATATTTAAAATTGAGAATTATTTTGCTGCATTTTCAAAAAAAAAATTGCAAAAAAGGAAGATTTGTGCAAAGCTATTGAAAATTACACTCCATTTGGCATTTGAGAACTCATTTTCCCCTGCAAAGTTTAGAATGTTTCTATCAAAATAGTCCATTCTGGTTGATTTTAAATACAGCCCATAAAACAATGAAGTCACTTTATCCTTTACAACCAACTGAGTCATTACATAGACAGTCTCTCCACCTCCAATTCTATCAGTTCAGTCTACCACTCTGCCCTCTTTCCACCCTGCCAACAGTCAACACTGGCACACTGAGCCCCCACTTCCTCAGCACTATTCAAAGGGCTCCGACACCCCCATCTGCTCAGTGCCACTCTCGGCTTTCCATGCCAACCTGCTCAATGCCACTCTCAGTTTACCATCCTCCATTCTACCCATGGGCTTTGCCCCGTCTCCCACCTTCGGATCACTCTCGGGCTTCTCTTCCCAGCCAAATTGTGTTCAGTGTCACGGAGTTCCCTTCTCCTCCTACCCCACCCCACCCCACCCCTCTGTGGTCTTTCTCTCCTGACTGCCGAGCTCCTATTGCTTCTGCAAGAATTTCAATATGTTCAAGCCTTACAACAGCAACCCCAAAAGCAATGCTTGGGCGCCAAAAGGGAGCTCGACAGTGGTTCCATTTTTTTGCTTTCAAAGGCAGATAGTACCCAAAAACAATGTGTGTCTGCATGAACCCTGTGGAAGGTTAGCATGTATACTCGGGTTTCCCTTTACTCCTCGAAGGGAGGTATTAAGCCTACATGCAGCATTCCTCCTCCCTTTTTACTCTTCCTGACTGCACTGGGTTAGAAAGTGTGTTCCAGGGAGTTACTGCTGCAAAATCACTATGTACATCGGAACAATAACATTGTGCATCAGCAAGTCCCCTGACTGCCAAATACTTTAAATCTTTAAAACAGTATTCGGAAGTGCTGGAAAAACTTTTAAAGTATGAATCGTTTGATATTTATATTGCGATTTCAATAGTAATTCATGCATCACTTGTGGCTTTGCCCATGGACAAACTGAAGTTGCTTAAAGTGCAAATATGATGCTATCAGTCAATGTAGGTACGAGATGTCTGTAGCTTATGAAGCTCCAACTAGTGACAGAAGTGTGTAGCTGCAGGAATGATTAGTGTGCAAAATTAAAGCACATGGTATTGGGGGTAATGTACTGACGTGGATAGAGAACTGGTTGGCAGACAGGAAGCAGAGTCGGGATAAACGGGTCCTTTTCAGAATGGCAGGCAGTGACGAGTGGAGCGCCGCAGGGCTCAGTACTGGGACCCCAGCTCTTTACAATATACATCAATGATTTTTAGATGAAAGAATTGAGTGTAATATCTCCAAGTTTGCAGATGACACTAAGCTGGGTGGCAGTGTGAGCTGTGAGGAGGATGCTAAGAGGCTGAGGGTGACTTGGACAGGTTAGGTGAGTGGGCAAATGCATGGCAGATGCAGTATAATGTAGATAAATGTGAGGTTATCCACTTTGGTAGCAAAAACATTAAGGCAGAATATTATCTGAATGGCGGCAGATTAGAAAAAGGGGAGGTGCAACGAGACCTGGGTGTCGCGGTACAGCAGTCATTGAAAGTTGGCATGTAGGTACAGCAGGTGGTGAAGAAGGCAAATGGCATGTTGGTCTTCATAGCTAGGGGATTGAGCATAGGAGCAGGGAGGTATTCCTGCAGTTGTACAAGGCCTTGGTGAGGCCTCACCTGGAATATTGTGTTCAGTTTTGGTCTCCTAATCTGAGGAAGGACGTTCTTGCTATTGAGGGAGTGCAGAAAAGGTTCACCAGACTGATTCCCGGGATGGCGGGAGTGACGTATGAGGAGAGACTGGATCGACTGGGCCTGTATTCACTGGACTTTAAAAGGATGAGAGGGGATCTCATAGAAAAATACAAAATTCTGACGGGATTGGACAGGTTAGATCCAGGAAGAATGTTCCCGATGTTGGGGAAGTCCAGAACCAGGGGTCAGAGTCGAAGGATAAGGGGTAAGCCAGTTAGGACCGAGATGAGGAGAAGCTTCTTCATTCTCTGCCAGAGAGTTGTTGATGCCAGTTCGTTAGATATATTCAAGACGGAGTTAGATATGGCCCTGACATCTAAAGGGATCAAGGGGTATGGAGAGAAAGCAGGAAAGGGGTACTGAGGTGAACGATTAGCCATGATCTTATTGAATGGTGGTGCAGGCTCGAAGGGCCGAATGGCCTACTCCTGCATCTATTTTCTACGTTTCTATGAACAGAATCATCTGCCCGAATGGAGAGTGCGCAACCAACATGTCCAATTTAATGGATTGAGAACTAGTTGGCACAACACAGGCAAAAAATAGTTATTGATGGATTTGGATCTGTGGTTGTCCTGCAGGGATCAATGTTGGACCACTGGTCTTCACTTTTATTATTAATGATGTGGATGTAGGTGTTGGGGGCATGATTTGCAAATTTGCAAATGATACCAAGATCTGTGCGAGTATTCGGACTGTGGATGACGTGCGTCTGGCTTCAGGCAGATTTTAATGTGTTGGGAGATTGGGCTCATGACTGGAAAATGATGTATAACTTAGATAGGTGCAGTATTATGCACGTGGGCAGGGCAAATGCTCAACATTCATACACCTTTCAGGGAAAAGCATTAAAGAAGGTGGAGATAGAAAGAGAGTTGGCCATTCTAGTGCCTATATCCTAAAGGTACACAAGCAATGGCGTGAAGCGATAGCTAGAGCAAACAGGGTGTTGGGGTGTATCCATAGGACAATTGAGTGTAAGATGAGGCGTACTGTTTTGTCCTTGTACAAGACCTTAGTCAGGCCACACTTGGAATACTGTCCAGTTTTGGTCACCTCACATGGTGGGTGATATTGTGGCTTTGGAGAGGGTGCAGAAGAGGGTCACTGGACTAATTCCAAGTCTGAAGTATCTTAGTTATCAAGATAGGCTAAAAGAGTTTGGACTCTAGACTTCTGGGAAGCATAAACTTAGAAGCGAACTGATTGAGATTTATAAGATAATGAAGGGAATAGATTGTGTTCCAGTTGACAGTTTAATTAAATAGGTTAGGGAGGATCGGTGTCAATTTAAATTGTATAAGGCTAGATCTAGGTTAGATGTCAGGAGATGGATCTTTTCCCAGAGAATAGTGGACATCCATCAGGCTGACATGTCATGCGGTGGATGCTGATTCACTGAATTCCTTCAAGTGAGAGCTGGACCTGTTTCTGGCTGGGGGCAGAGATCACCTCTTACACGAGGTAGGTAGTGCAGGGAACTCAGGGCCAGTGATCTCCTGGACTAGTTTCGATCGCTGAGATGGGTCAGAGAGGAATGTCCCAGATTTTTTCTCCAAAGTTGGCCTGGGTTTTTTATTCTGTTTTTTTGCCTCTCCCAGATCAAAGAGATCACATGGTTTCGGTTGGGGTGGAGTGTCGTGTATAAATTGTGATACACAAGGTCTCACAATCGTGAGGGACAGCCTCGATGGACCAGAGGGTCTTTACCTGCCCATCATTGTTCGTGTGTTCGGCGGCATTATGTAGATTTCTGCGTAATTTTGACATTGTGTTTTTTTTAAACATGCCCTGTGAAATTTCTTAACACCCTGTATTATGCACTGTTGTAGCAATGTAGTATGATACACATTTGCATCTTCTGTAAAAAAAAAACCCTGCACCTGCAATTTACCTCGCAAAGGCTTAACCACACGTGTGTCATTAGTCTCATGACCAACTAGTGACCCCGCCTCCTGGCAGAGTTTGTGGGGAGGAGGAAGGGGTAATTAGTCTGTCTTGGTTGTCAAGATGGCTGTAAGATAACACACCTGGCAATGTTAATCAAAGCCCAAAGCAAGTTAATTCTCTGTGACAAATTTGGTAAACTAAAATCATATAAAGGTGTGTCTGGAACACTGCAATGCACTGCTGATGATGATTGACCAGACAGTATGGCTCACTAATGGAACTTAAAAGGATTGTGATTCTCTCACTCAGGTCCCAGCAACCCTGTAAATACCAGTGCCTCAACTGATGAGGCAGGCCTCACTGTACGAGCAAGAGGAAGCTTGCCAATACTCTGCCTTGGCAGGTTGTACAGTTATAGCTGGTTGTACTCCAGCAATACCCAACACCCACGAGAATCCCTACACCTTGTGTCTGCACCCAACCTCTCTCGGATAAGTGGAGTGCACCCCAATTGGGAGTGGGTAATCAGAATGAGCTGACAAACTACTTGTATGAATTTTGCAGCAGATTAGTTTGGAGACTCAAACGCAACTGATGGAAAAAATAGGATATCTGCACGTGTTAAAAGGGAATTACATTTCCAAATTGTTTTCATGAAGTTCTGTCCACAATCTCAATGATTTAACCCAAATTATTGGTTACACAAATTTAGGAATCACACAGCCCAGCAACCCGTCCAGCTTGCATTTCGTCCAACTTACTGATCCCAGAACTCCATTTCACAACTGCAGCTGGGGAGGAGATAAATTGTCACATATTCATTAGTTAACCCCTTCACCTGAACGCACCAGTACCAGGCAAGAATCAGCAGCTCCGGCACAACAGTACATTAACAGCTCCACAAAGCAAAACTACTGACAGTTTCTGTTAAAACAAAATAAATGAACTTTTACTCTCTCCTTTCGGGAACAGATTGCCTCCCAGAACCCCCACTATGATCTCTGACATCTTCCCACAGTCACACATTGTAATTTTCAAGTGCAGCCAAATGGTTTCCTACAATTCTCCAAAGCAGAACAGCTGTGCAGAGCTGACACTTTATTGTTGTTTCCACTTGTGTTACCAGAGACAGAACTTTTCTCCAACACTGCAAAGCCAAGAGCAGCACATTTCTGGACTCGAACCATTGGAAGAAAAGCAACAACTCACTTCTTCAAGGATTACAAAGAAACCAGCCATTGGATTTCAATGCACAGTTAAGTCCAAGAATCTGGAACAACTGTTGAAGGAGCTATTAATAATTGACAAGATTCCGATTCAGCAATTACCCAGGTCTTTCATAACATGTCTACCTGAACCCTGCAGGCTTGCTTGATTACGGTCACTCACTGTTCCAGCTGCCACTCACACTGGCATTGGCCCAACACTCTGAAGGGTTCTTGAACAGTGCCCTGCATTTTAATCTTGTGCGCAAAAAATGTCTTTATGTGATAGGTTTACCATCTGCTTAAATGTCAAAAATTTTACTTATGAATCAGGGCAGGACCACACAGAATAGCATTAAAGTACAAAGATTAACAAAAATTCATCTTGCTTCTGAAAATATAAATCAAGTTCCATATAAATGACACCTTTGGCGTAACACAGGAATGTTAGCACTTCTGTGACAAAAACATGATTTGTTTGAAGTTATTCCACAGACAATAATGGCATTTCAATTAAAATGCACAGCCATAAAAATGTATGGGTATTCCATGGGGCACGAGAACAAAGCATGAAACAAAAAACATTACATTCAGCTTCTCAAATCCACTTTTTCTAATATACTATTTGCATCTTTAACTCTCCATTCGCTGATTTAAAAAAAATGTCTCCCTTTTTGACTGGGCTGTGGCTCCATGGGGGCTAGCTCCTTGGGCACCTCAATCCAAGGGGCCATCCAATCCTCCCTGCATGAACCAAGAATTTGTATTCAGTCACAGGAGGCATGACTTTCCAGCCAGACCCTGTACTCACCTCATATCTGAACATGTACACATTCCAAAAGTCACTGGGTAGTGTCAGTGAGTAGGATCTGCCTGATTTCCTCCTTCCTAGCACAGAGATTCTGAAACGATGTGTTACACACTTCGCGCCATGAAACAAAGGTCAAGACTTTCCTGCTCTGCGGGCTCAGTTCCACAATGGGCAGTACACTTACCGACCGAGCTGCGAGAACCATGTACACAGATCTTAAGGATGTCAACCTACTGACTTGTTTTGTGCAGCTGGTACTAAACCCAGGTGAAACACGCTATGTCCATCAGCGGGAGGATGCATTCTGTACCCTCTACAGCCAGTATACAAACAGCTCAGGTTGCAGTGTCATGGAGCCTCCCAATTGTTAATCCATTCGTAGATGAATAATCACAAGAAAAAGGAAAAGTAACATTCTTCTCTGTCCCACCCGAGCTCACAAGAGTAATCAAGATGCAACTCGAAGATGCCTATCCAACATCTGAATCTATATGAGACACAAGCCAAAAACTGTAGATGCTGGAAACCTTAGTGGCTCACTTAGCATCTTTGGAGAGAGTTAACATTTTGGGTATGCACCTTTGGTGATTTAACTAGTATTAAAAGCAAGACAGTTGAAACATCTGCAGATGTAATGAATGATTAACACAGTGAGGAAACTCGGATGACCGGGTACTGGAATTAGGTCTTATGAGTGACCCTGCTGTGGTATCAGACCTCGATCTGGGGAACATCTGGGCAACAGCAGCAACATTATTAGATTCAACATGATCAGCCAAACTAAAGTTGCTGAAAATATAATGCTAGTTTCAGATTTCAAGAGGTTAGTTGTATAAAGATGGCACAGGACTTTCAGGAAACCCTACTAGACAGGACATTGCCAACACAGAAGAAAAATGCAATACAGGTTGAACCTCCCTTATCTGGAACCACCCCTCGTCCAGAACCATTCCCAGCCACCGGGTGGCACATGAGCGGAACTCCCGACATGAACAAATTGAAGCCCTTCCTCGCTGCCAACTCCCGCAATCGCTGGTCTGACCCCGCGATCTACCGCAACCCCTCCCCCACCACACGACGATCAGTCTGCCGCACTCCTAGCCCCGATATCTTCTTGCTCAGTACCTGTACCATCCAATTTAATGTGCCCACCTCTCATCCGGAAAAATCCCTTATCCAGAACAGGCCAGGTCCCGAGGGTTCCGGATAAGGGAGGTTCAACCTGTACATGGATTTTCAAAAAGCTTTTGACAGCCATGGAAAAATTAGCATGGCCTTTGGAGAAAGAGAAAGTAATTAAACACGATGAAAAGTTGGTATTGGAGAAGTGACGGCATTCAAACATAACGGCCCCGATTTTCCTGGGCCTATGACCGCGTACACATAGCACACACAGTCGTAAACCCTGCAAGTCTCTGCTCAACAGATTGTGCAAATCCGCAGGAAATGGACATTCGCTGGCGCAGGGTTGGGCCCAACTAATACCCAGTGAATGCCCACGAAACTCTTACGCCAGATAAAAGCAGGTGCGAGGCCTTCTTTTACCAGTGTAAGAATATTTAAATATTTATTTTTAATGATTTAAAACATTCAAAAACTTTTAAAATTAACTTAGGTAATTTTTGGCCCTTTCAAAAATGTTTCCATTTATTTTTCAAAAAATTACATTTTTGTTTGAAATGTTTAATTAAATTGCATTTGAATTAAGTTTGAACACGGTGATTTCTTTTTATTAAGTGGGGTAAGTGTGTGTTTTTTTGTTAAAAATTCCAATTTTGCATATGGGGATTCCGTACGTAAATGGAATCCCCACAAGCATAATGGGAATCACCTTTGAGATCGGTTGGGCCGGCCCACGTAATCCCACGGAGGCCTGCGGGCCCAGGAGCACGAGTCTTTGAAGATGCGGAGGCACCAGGTAGTGCGTACTTTTCTTGCGGTTCAGAGACACTCAACCGCGGGAAGCCTCCGATCGCAATTTCCAGCCCAATAAATCCTGATACTTGTACAATACAATGATGTACTTCATATTTTCCACATTACATCACAGACCCAGTACCTTTACCTTGGCTGGCTTTCATAATCCAGAACTAGAAAGCACAACTTCAGTACAAATACTGGTTATGAACTGCTCAAGGAAGGCACTTCCCTTGTGGCTCAGTGGATATATCCACCGTCGAGCCATACAGACAGGAAAGCCTGAGGTCTGGTCTGCGCTGAGCTAACCAAACTCAGCTGGTGGAGCTGAGGCGTTACACAATTTGGCTCAGCGCTGCTGGGCTTTAGGTTAGAGGGAATTGGCCAGGGTTCCCAGTCACTATCCAGTAACCCCTGGTGGAAAGTTAGTGTGTGTGAGTGCACATACATTCAGCAAGGACAGGATCTGGCTCAGCTGGAATGACTCCCACAATTCACCAACACTTGCTGTCCAGACTCGCATAATAAACCCTGAACGTTTAAGTGAGCAACCAGGGGGTTGTCAAGACCCATGCAACTGCATCTCCGGCATCAGTCACTACCTTCAGGAGAGGAGAAAAGGAGCAAGGAGCAGGAGGCTAGAGAAAATACTGCTGATGGAAAGCAGAGTATTTGCCCCCATATTAATGAGCAGCAGACCATCACGTCTGCGACATTACTGTAGAAGCTACAGATGAAAAGAATTAATCACCATTTCTAGAAATCAATGACTGGATTAAGATCAAAGTCTTCTAATTGTCTACCAGTCATTAATTTCGTAAAATGTGACGTTGTATCCTGCTGGTTCTTATAAAGCTGTTTAGCTCCCATTAAATGGGGACAAATAGTGCATCCAGATGCTGGCACATGGAGGCAAATACAGCGCAGTCTTCTGCTTTTCATTATTAAAGGGAGGTTGTTACACGTTTGTTGGTCTTGAGTCAATGTATTTTTATAAAGGGGGCCTCGAGAGCTTTAAAAGAATTCCTCCGTATTTCTAAAAAAAAATACTTTACAAGACAAATCATTTCTGCAAAGTTAGCTCCAGAGGGAAATAAAAGATCTATTTGTAATTGCATTTGTCGAAATCTTGGCAGTTCACAGCCCCTCGTATACGAAATGAAACAATAGGCAAGAGTCAATAACCTTAATGTACAAGGTGGAAGTAATTTAGGAAACAGGAAAAAGTGGAATATAACTGGCATTTGTCAACCGTAGAAGCACTATCCGACAGAACTCAATGAATTTGCTATGCTTTAATGCTGCTGAAAGCTAGTTAACTGAGCTAACTGGCACAGAAAGTCTGGCCACTGTGTAGATGAGCCTTAGGTACCAGGAATGTTTTATGTTGGACCCCCTGGTCTGTGCAGAATTGGTTGATCAATGGGGCTGCTACAATTGGGCTCTTCCTTTGGTTTTGTCTTCGGGAGGGGGGCGGGGGGGGGGGGGTGTAGAAGAGAAAAATGAGCTTGACATCACTTCTGGTGGCCACACAGCAATGCCTACTGAAAAGCACATGTGCATGGATGCAGGCGAGGACGGGTTCAGGTACAGCTATAAACATCCCCTGCAGTCAAATACCCTGCCAATATCCCAGTCAAGTCTCCCACACAAAACAATGGCCACTTGTGAGGGATGAAAAAGTGAAACACACACATAAGAACATAAGAATTAGGAACAGGAGTAGGCCATCTAGCCCCTCGAGCCTGCTCTGCCATTCAATAAGATCATGGCTGATCTGGCCGTGGACTCAGCTCCACTTACCCGCCCGCTCCCCGTAACCCTTAATTCCCTTATTGGTTAAAAATCTATCTATCTGTGATTTGAATACATTCATTCAATGAGCTAGCCTCAACTGCTTCCTTGGGCATAGAATTCCACAGATTCACAACCCTCTGGGAGAAGAAATTCCTTCTCAACTCGGTTTTAAATTGGCTCCCCTGTATTTTGAGGCTGTGCCCCCTAGTTCTAGTCTCCCCGACCAGTGGAAACAACCTCTCTGCCTCTATCTTGTCTATCCCTTTCATTATTTTAAATGTTTCTATAAGATCACCCCTCATCCTTCTGAACTCCAACGAGTAAAGACCCAGTCTACTCAATCTATCATCATAAGGTAACTCCCTCATCTCCGGAATCAGCCGAGTGAATCGTCTCTGTACCCCCTCCAAAGCTAGTATATCCTTCAAGTAAGGTGACCAAAACTGCACACAGTACTCCAGGTGCAGCCTCACCAATACCCTGTACAGTTGCAGCAGGACCTCCCTGGTTTTGTACTCCATCCCTCTCGCAATGAAAGCCAACATTCCTTTCACCTTCCTGATTACCTGTTGCACCTGCAAACTAACTTTTTAGGATTCATGCACAAGGACCCCCAGGTCCCTTTGCACCGCAGCATGTTGTAATTTCTCCCCATTCAAATAATATTCCCTTTTACTGTTTTTTTCCCCCCCGCAAGGTGGATGACCTCACATTTTCCGACATTGTATTCCATCTGCCAGACACACACGCACATCGGAGGTGGTGGGGGCATCAACAGCCACGAGTGGTGGAGAAGGACATTTTCCTGAAGAGAGAAATGGCACGCAATCTCTGCATCTGTCTTTCTGATTTTCTGTCACCATATGTCAGCATACTGATCTGCGCCTTAGTGACCAGGGGAATGAAGAAACAAAGTCAAATGTTGTAACTGCTTTTCAAATCAGCAGAATGTCGTTACAAAGAATCAAAAACCAGTTAAACCTCAAATTGAGTACAGTAGTGTAGTGGTTATGTAACTGGACAAGTAATCCAGAGGCCTGGACAAATATTCCAGAGAATGAGAGTATAAATCTTACCATGGCAGTTTAAGAATTTAAATTGAGCTTTTTTAATATTATGGAATTTTTTTTTAAACTGTTATCCGTAAAAAGTCGTAAAAGCCCAACTGGTTCACCAATGTCCTTTAGGGAAGGAAAGCTGCTGTCCATACCTGGTGTGACCTGTGTGTGAATCCAGTCCTGCACCAACATAGTTGACTCTTAGCTGCCCTCTGAGGTCGCCTAGCATGCCACTCAGTTTTATCTAACAAAGAAATACACTGGTTCAAGAAGGCAGCCCACCACCAGTTTTCATGATAATGAGGGATGATCAATAAATGGTAGTCTTGCCAGCAATGTCCACATAACGAGAATAATGGGGCTTAATTTGCGGTCAGACGCTTCGCACAGGCGGATGCCTCCGAAAAAATCTATGAACTTACCTGGTGGTCCAGGAGGTTTGGAGACTTGCACTCCTGGGCCTCCATGCATTGGCCTGCGTAAAGGCCTACGTATCCCATGGGCACATGCGGTTCGCAAGCGCCCCTGGAATCATGTGGGCCAGCCCAGCCAATCAAAGAAAGGAATCTTCATTCATACTTATGGAGATTCTGTTTGTACCGAACTGGGATCACACAAAAAATACCTCCACACATTAAATAAATTTAAAAAACATTACGTATTTAAAATTAATTAAAATGGCATTTAATTAAATATTTAAAACAAAAATTACATTTTTTGAAAAATAAATGTACATGTTTTAACAGGGCTAAAAATAAAGTTACCTTATTGCACAAGGTTTTTAATGTATAAATGAAAAAAATTATGTTTATATTTTTTTTTAAAAACGCCTGCTTTTACCAGGCATAAGAATTTCACTGGCATTCGCTGGGCAGAAGTCTCCACCCGCGGAGGCCCATTTACTTCAGATTCGTACGATCTGTGAGGAGAATTCTTGACCGATCGCAAGTTCTAGGTTTTGGTGCATGCATAAACTCAGAACTTACGCAGCCCCGATGGGTGTGGGAGCACTTTGTACGCACCCGGAGGGGACGCAAATTCCGCCCCAAAAGATTCAGTAGCAGCATAGAGTACAGTAAAACCTCCATTATCCCCATTCCAATTATCTGCCAGAATATCTGCGTGACAGCAATTTGTACACAACATCAAAATGACATAAATGTTTCTTTTTTTTGTATTTCATCTCATTGCTTAGTGAGCAAAACAACACATTTATTTTTGAAACAAAAATAGACAATGCAGGAAACACTCAGCCGGCGAGGCAGCATCCACTGAGAGAACAGCAAAGTGTAACATTTCGGGTGAGAACATTTCTTCGTGTTTTGGTGAATGGTCCACACCCAAAATCTTGTCGCCAATGATGCTGCCCGACCTGCTGAGTGTTTTCAGCATGTTCTGTCCTTGTTTCAGACTCCCTGTATCTGCAGTTTTTTTGATGATATTTCTTTTGTTATTTGGATTGTACAGTAATTAGCTTCATAGAAACATAGAAAATAGGTGCAGGAGTAGGCCAATCGGCCCTTCGAGCGTGCACCACCATTCAATATGATCATGGCTGATCATTCACCTCAGCACATCTTTCCTGCTTTCTATAATAAGAACATAAGAATTAGGAACAGGAGTAGGCCATCTAGCCCCTCGAGCCTGCTCTGTCATTCAACAAGATCATGGCTGATCTGGCCGTGGACTCAGCTCCACTTACCCGCCCGCTCCCCGTAACCCTTAATTCCCTTATTGGTTAAAAATCTATCTGTGATTTGAATACATTC
The DNA here is from genome assembly GCF_044704955.1 of Pristiophorus japonicus. Classification (NCBI taxonomy): domain Eukaryota; kingdom Metazoa; phylum Chordata; class Chondrichthyes; family Pristiophoridae; genus Pristiophorus; species Pristiophorus japonicus. Next base: position 251,783,040 of record NC_091981.1, read on the forward strand.
AATGAACTAGCCTCAACTGCTTTCTTGGGCAGAGAATTCCACAGATTCACAACCCTCTGGGAGAAGAAATTCCTTCTCAACTCGGTTTTAAATTGGCTCCCCCGTATTTTGAGGCTGTGCCCCCTAGTTCTAGTCTCCCCGACCAGTGGAAACAACACCTCTGCCTCCATCTTGTCTATCGCTTTCATGATTTTAAATGTTTCAATAAGATCACCCCTCATCCTTCTGAACTCCAATGAGTAAAGACCCAGTCTACTCAATCTATCATCATAAGGTAACCCCCTCATCTCCGGAATCAGCCTAGTGAATCGTCTCTGTACTCCCTCCAAAGCTAGTATATCCTTCCTTAAGTAAGGTGACCAAAACTGCACGCAGTACTCCAGGTGCGGCCTCACCAATACCCTATACAGTTGCAGCAGGATCTCCCTGCTTTTGTACTCCATCCCTCTCGCAATGAAGGCCAACCTTCCATTGCCTTCCTGATTACCTGCTGCACCTGCAAACTAACTTTTTGGGATTCATGCACAAGGATCCCCAGGTCCCTCTGGACCGCAGCATGTTGTAATTTCTCCCCATTGAAATAATATTCCCTTTTACTGTTTTTTTTCCCCCAAGGTGGATGACCTCACACTTTCCGACATTGTATTCCATCTGCCAAACCTTAGCCCATTCGCTTAACCTATCTAAATCTCTTTGCAGCCTCTCTGTGTCCTCTACACAACCCGCCTTCCCACTAATCTTTGTGTCATCTGCAAATTTTGTTATACTACACTCTGTACCCTCTTCCAGGTCAACTATGTATATTGTAAACAGTTGTGGTCCCAGCACCGATCCCTGTGGCATACCACGAACCACCGATTTCCAACCTGAAAAGGACCCATTTATCCAGACTCTCTGCTTTCTGTTAGCCAGCCAATTCTCGATCCATGCTAATACATTTCCTCTGACTCTGCGTACCTTTATCTTCTGCAGTAACCTTTTGTGTGGCACCTTTTCGAATGCCTTTTGGAAATCTAAATGCAGCACATCCATCGGTACACCTCTATCCACCATGCTCGTTATATCCTCAAAGAATTCCAGTAAATTAGTTAAACATGATTTCCCCTTCATGAATCCATGCTGCGTCTGCTTGATTGCACTATTCCTATCGAGATGTCCCGCTATTTCTTCCTTAACGATAGCTTCAAGCATTTTCCCCAATACAGATGTTAAACTAACCGGCCTATAGTTACCTGACTTTTGTCTGCCCCCTTTTTTAAACAGAGGCATTACATTAGCTGCTTTCCAATCCGCTGGTACCTCCCCAGAGTCCAGAGAATTTTGGTAGTTTATAACGAATGCATCTGCTATAACTTCAGCCATCTCTTTTAATACCCTGGGATGCATTTCATCAGGACCAGGGGACTTGTCTACCTTGAGTCCCATTAGCCTTTCCAGCACGACCTCCCTAGTGATAGTGATAGTCTCAAGGTCCTCCCTTCTCACATTCCCGTGACCAGCAATTTTTGGCATGGTTTTTGTGTCTTCCACTGTGAAGACCGAAGCAAAATAATTGTTTAAGGTCTCAGCCATTTCCACATTTCCCATTATTAAATCCCCCTTCTCATCTTCTAAGGGACCAACATTTACTTTAGTCACTCTTTTCCGTTTTATATATCTGCAAAAGCTTTTACTATCCGTTTTTATGTTTTGCGCAAGTTTACCTTCGTAATCTATTTTTCCTTTCTTTATTGCTTTCTTAGTCATTCTTTGCTGTCGTTTAAAATTTTCCCAATCTTCTATTTTCCCACCAACCTTGGCCACCTTATACGCATTGGTTTTTAATTTGATACCCCTTGATCCCTTTAGCCATAAAGGCCATATCTAACTCCCTCCTGAATATATCCAACGAACTGGCATCAACAACTCTCTGCGGTAGAGAATTCTACAAGTCAACAACTCTGAGTGAAGAAGTTTCTCCTCATCTCTGTCCTAAATGGTTTACCATTTATCCTTAGACTGTGTCCACTGGTTGTGGACTTCCCCAACATAGGGAACATTCTTTCTGCATCTAACCTGTCCAGTCCCGTCAGAATTTTTTATGTTTCTATCAGATCCCCTCTCATCCTTCTAAACTCCAGTGAATAAAGGCCCAGTCGATCCAGCCTCTCCTTATATGTCGGTCCAGCCATCCCAGAAATCAGTCTGGTGAACCTTCGCTGCACTCCCTCAATAGCAAGGACGTCCTTCCTCAGATTAGGAGACCAAAACGGAACACAATATTCAAGGTGTGGCCTCACCAAGGCCCTGTACAACTGCAGTAAGACCTCCCTGCTCCTATACTCAAAACCCTTAGCTATGAAGGCCAACATACCATTTGCCTTCTTCACCGCCTGCTGTACCTGCATGCCAACTTTCAGTGACTGATGTACCATGACACCCAGGTCTCGTTGCACCTCCTCTTTTCCTAATCTGCCGCCATTCAGATAATATTCTGCCTTCGTGTTTTTGCCCCCAAAGTGGATAACCTCACATTTATCCACATTATACTGCATCTGCCATGCATTTTCCCACTCACCTAACCTGTCCAAGTCACCTTGCAGCCTCTTAGCATCCTCCTCACAGCTCACACCGCCACCCAGTTTAGTGTCATCTGCAAACTTGGAGATATTACACTCAATTCCTTCATCCAAATCATTAATGTATCTTGTAAATAGCTGGGATCCCAGCACTGAGCCCTATGACACCCCACTGCCTGCCATTTTGAAAAGGACCCATTTATCTCGACTCTCTGCCAACCAGTTCTCTATCCACGTCAATACATTACCCCCAATACCATGTGCTTTGATTTTGCACACCAATCTCTTGTGTGGGACTTTGTCAAAAGCCTTTTGAAAATCCAAATACACCGCATCCACTGGTTCTCCCTTGTCCACTCTACTAGTTACATCCTCAAAAAATTCCTTCCTTTGTGAAGATATTGCTGTGCCTTTGTTCTAATTCAACATTTTTGGAACTCTCCATTATCTGCCCATTTCCATTACCGACTGAGGGATTCTCTCCATTATTGTGGATAATGGTAGTTGTTGCACAAACAATATTTTCCAAACACTAACCCAATAGACCTCAGAATGGAGACCAGCAAGTCAGAATTAAATGTGTGTTCATTATTATGACAAAGCGTCAAACTGTAGATGCTAATCACTGGAACTTGCAATATTTTCACCCAAACTATAACACTAGCTACAGAAGATGATGAATCTGTGCATCATCCGGATTAAACCAGAATGAAAGGTTTCTATTCATTAATATGACAAAGCATCAACACAAACTGAAGACAGTAATCATGAAAAGCTCCACTCTATTTTCTCCAACATACTCGACCATCTTCACTATACTGCAAACTAAGCCTGTGGGGCAAGCAGACTTGAAGATATCGATCCCAAAGCAAAATATGGGGTTTCAAAGGCTGAATAGATTTTGGTGCCTGCAAAATAAACCGAGATATTTTTTAAGTGGCGGCAGTGCTAAAAGCCCCTTCCCCAGACAAAAACAAGCCTTCACCCAAGATTTTATCAGCTTAATTCTGTGTTACAAATTGCAAACTTCGGGAAAGCAGTGTCACAGCAATTACATCAGTTCAATATGCCTCACAAACCTGCTGTGCAATAATGCACAAAAAGTGGACAAGTCTATTCCAATATGTGTCTCACCTCCTATTTTCATATCCTCCCAAATGAAAAAGTGATGGTTATGAACTTAGCAGCCTCAAGGGCTCCCCTATTGTGGGGGGGGAAAAAGTCAGTCAATTGCGACAAGACAGATAGGCCTCCAATGTCATAGGAATAACCTAATTCATTGGTTCAGAGGAATGATGTTTCGCTTAACCCCCATTCCCAAATCCTGTGTTGTGTGCTACTTCACTCATAGATGAGTTATTTGTAGATGAGGTAGCTGGTGGTAGCACTGTGGGTGCATTTTCACTGCAGCTATTAGTCAGAGACTGATACATAAGTCATCACTTCAAGAGCTGTTCACGGCAGACATGGAGGTAGATCAGGATATCTGCAGAAACTAATGCTGTGGATTTTCTTCCTGGTTTACCACATAGAGAATTTCGAGACACGATTCCTCACCCCTCCCCTTCTGTCACCTCCCTCAGCTCAACACCATATGAATGGACCTATTTCACAAACCAATTTCATTGAACGTACTGGAGTTTCACAATGATCTATCCCTTGTAAATGGACATTGTTGCACCTTTACATTTTCCAGGATGAAACCTCAGCCAATCTACAATGGAGAGTTCACACGGCTATTTTCCTGAGCTTTTCAATGAGTATGTGGCCTGATGAAATTGACTTTGTAGTAAATGTTGACCTGACCTGTAAATAGATTTATTGGCTTCCTGGCAAGCTGCTGCCGTTTTACACTGGGATGTCAGGAAAGCATGTGTGTGTGTATAAGGAAATGCCTGTGACATCAACACCTTATTTTATGGTCATTCCTTTGAAGTTTTGTTTTAAATCCCTTATTGTCTTAAATGCTTATTATAAGTTTATTTTTATGATTTAGAAACAAGCAGGATATACAGGATTGGTTCACAAGTAATATTTTTAGAACTGGAAAAAGTTTAGGAATTGGGTAAGTCCAATATTAGGCCCAAGAAATCTGTCCCATTTTGACAGATCAACCCCCATCTTCTCATCATATTCCTTAATCCTTTCCCTTTCCAGAAATCCATCAAATTGTCCCTTGAACCCAGTTTGGTTTGTCCAATTCAACAGCCTTCCTTGGTCATTTATTCCACAACTCCTCCTCCTTCCCCTGCCCACCATCACTTCGGGTAGAAACCGATGGCTTAACTACCCTTCTCACTCCTGATGCTCAATTTGATCATTAACCACAGCGATAAAACAAAAAGAATCAACTTGATCAATCTCCTTTTCCAGTATCCGTTACATTCCTTTCCATGCACTAAATTGTGTGCGATCCAGAATAAAAATGTAGAGTTCTCTAGGAACAGAGAAGGTTCATGAACTAGGAACACTAGAGTGTAATTTGAAAGTTGCAATTTGATGTTTGAAAATGACAACACTCAGACAGAGCTGAACATTTTCACTGTAAATTTAGCACAAACACTTTATCTGCGGTGGTGGGGGGCTTATAGAGAGAATGGAGTTGTTTGATTGTCTTAAACTGTGACACTGGACAGGCTAACAATCTCCTGACAGCATCAAACAAGAAATAAGGGATGTGTGCAATAAAGGTAAAGCAGTTATCATGGGCGACTTTAATCTAAATATTGATTGGGCTAACCAAACTGATAGCAATGCGGTGGAGGAGGATTTCCTGGAGTGTATTAGGGATGGTTTTCCAGGTCAATATGTGTAGGAACCAACTAGAGGGCTGGCCATCCTAGACTGGGTGATGTGTAATGAGAAGGGACTAATTAGCAATCTTGGCGTGCAAGGCCCCTTGGGGAAGAGTGACCATAATATGGTAGAATTCTTTATTAAGATGGAGAGTGACACAGTGAATTCGGAAACTAGGGGCCTGAACTTAAGGAAAGGTAACTTCGACGATATGAGGCATGAATTGGCTAGAATAGACTGGCAAAGGATACTTAAAGGGTTGACAGTGGATAAGCAATGGCAAACATTTAAAGATCACATGGATGAACTTCAGCAATTGTACATCCCTGTCTGGAGTAAAAATAATACAGGGAAGGTGGCTCAACCGTGGCTAACAAGGGAAATTGAGGATAGTATTAAATCCAAGGAAGAGGCATATAATTTGGCTCGAAAAAGCAACAAACCTGAGGACTGGGAGAAATTTAGAATTCAACAGAGGAAGACTAAGGGTTTAATTAAGAGGGGGAAAATAAGAGTACGAGAGAAAGCTTGCAGGGAACATAAAAACTGACTGCAAAAGCTTCTATAAATATGTGAAGAGAAAAAGATTAGTGAAGACAAACGTAGGTCCCTTGCAGTCGGATTCAGGTGAATTTATAATGGAGAACAAATAAATGGCAGACCAATTGAACAAATACTTCGGTTCTATCTTCACGAAGGAAGACACAAATAATCTTCTGAATGTACTCGGGGACCGAGGGTCTAGTGAGAAGGAGGAACTGAAGGATAACCTTATTAAGCGGGGAATTGTGTTAGGGAAATTGATGGGATTGAAGGCAGATAAATCCCCGGGGCCTGATGGTCTGCATCCCAGAGTACTTAAGGAAGTGGCCATTGAAATAGTGGATGCATTGGTGATCATTTTCCAACAGTCTATTGACTCTGGATCAATTCCTATGGACTGGAGGGTAGCTAATGTAACACCACTTTTTAAAAAAGGAGGGAGAGAGAAAACAGGCAATTATAGACCGGTTAGCCTGACATTAGTAGTGGGGAAAATGTTGGAATCAATCATTAAGGATGAAATAGCAGCGCATTTGGAAAGCAGTGACAGGATTGGACCAAGTCAGCATGGATTTATGAAAGGGAAATCATGCTTGACGAATCTTCTGGAATTTTGTGAGGATGTAACTAGTAGCGTGGACAAGGGAGAACCAGTGGATGTGGTGTATTTGGACTTTCAAAAGGCTTTTGACAAGGTCCCGCACAAGAGATTGGTGTGCAAAATCAAAGCGCATGGTATTGGGGGTAATTGGGGATAGAGAACTGGTTGGCAGACAGGAAGCAGAGAGTCGGGATAAATAGGTCCTTTTCAGAATGGCAGGCAGTGACTAGTGGGATGCCGCAGTGTTCAGTGCTGGGACCCCAGCTCTTCACAGTATACATTAATGATTTGGATGAAGGAATTGAGTGTAATATCTCCAAGTTTGCGGATGACACTAAACTGGGTGGCGGTGTGAGCTATGAGGGGGATGCTAGGAGGCTGCAGAGTGACTTGGACAGGTTCGGTGAGTGTGCAAATGCATGGCAGATGCAGTATAATGTAGATAAATCTGAGGTTATCCACTTTGGGGGCAAAAACACGAAGGCAGATTATTGGACCCAAGTTTCCACATGATTTGCGCCTGATTTTTAGGAGCAACTGGTGGAGAACGGACTATCTTAGAAATCGCAATTCTCCACATTTTTTTTTCTGCAGTTCTCGTCAGGTAGAACAGTTCTACTTTGGAACAGAATTTTTTCTTCAAAAGGGGGCGTGTCCGGCCACTGACGCCTGATTTCAAAGTTTCCACAGTGAAAACGGACTCCAAACTAAGTTAGAATGGAGCAAGTGAAGATTTTTGTAGAATTGAAAAAACCTGTTCTACACATTAAAAAATCAGGCGCAGGTTACAAATTAGGCGTCCAGAACGAGGTGGGGGAGGGGGAGGGGGGGGGGGGGAATTAAACAGCCGTTTCGTCCCCGTGGAGGGGGGGGGGGGGGAATTAAACAGCCGTTTCGTCCCCGTGGAGGGGGGGGAGGAGACAGTGAGAAGGCTGCAAATGCTGATGTGCTGATGGCAATGTGCTTTTATTAAAAAATGTTCAAAAATTAAACAGCTACAAAGAACTACAAAAATGGCCGAGTGCCAATGTTTTTTTCACACTGAGCATGCGCGAACGCTCCAACGCGCAGCGTTGCCGGCAGGAAAAAAACTAATTTAAATAGTACCCGCCCCCTCCCACTTACAAAATCGGCGCGAGTGTAGGCTCCGCCCCCTTGGGCGCCGCGCCAGGCAGACAAGGAACTGCAGAACGCTCCAGAATCGCAAGGTTTTTTTAGGCGCCATTTTAGGCACGAAAAACGGGCGCCCAGCTCGGAGGGGGCACCCGTTTTTTATCGTGTGGAAACTTGGGCCCATTATCTGGATGGCGGCAGATTAGGAAAAGGGGAGGTGCAACGAGACGTGGGTGTCATGGTTCCTCAGTCGCTGAAAGTGGGCATGCAGGTACAGCAGGCGGTGAAGAAGACAAATAGTATGTTGGCCTTCATAGCTAGGGGATTTGAGTATAGGAGCAGGGAGGTCTTACTGCAGTTGTACAGGGCCTTGGTGAGGCCTCACCTGGAATATTGTGTTCCGTTTTGGTCTCCTAATCTGAGGAAGGACGTTCTTGCTATTGAGGGAGTGCAGCGAAGGTTCACCAGACCGATTCCAGGGATGGCTGGACTGTCATCAGAGACTGGATCAACTGAGCCTTTATTCACTGGAGTTTAGAAGGATGAGAGGGGATCTCATAGAAACGTATAAGATTCTGACGGGACTGGACAGGTTAGATGCGGGAAGAACGTTCCTGATGTTGGGGAAGTCCAGAACCAGGGGACATCGTCTTAGGATAAGGGGTAGGCCATTTAGGACTGAGATGAGGATAAACTTCATCACTCAGAGAGTTGTTAACCGATGAAATTCCCTGCCGCAGAGAGTTGTTGATGCCGGTTCATTGGATATATTGAAGAGGGAGTTAGATATGGCCCTTACAGCTAAGGGGATCAAGGCGTATGGAGAGAAAGCAGGAAAGGGGTACTGAGGGAATGATCAGCCATGATTTTATTGAATGGCGGTGCAAGCTCGAAGGGCCGAATGGCTTACTCCTGCACCTATTTTCCATGTTTCTATGCTTCTGAGCCCAGGGATCCCAGGAGTGTCTTACTTGCTGGTGTCTGTGTCAGGAGAGAGGTGGTGTAGTGGTGGCTATTCCAAACCTTCACTCAGCTGCTTGAGCTGGCAACAGCGATGAACGTGCAACATGAGTTTGAGGTGCGAGGACCCATGTTCATGCCTTCTGATGACGATAGACTACTTAACTGCATTCATTCTGCTTAACTCTATCAGACTCCAGCGCACTCCAACTTGTGTTTTTATTTTTTTAAATGCCTATGCGTGGCACAGGTTTGCTCGGGGAATACAACTTTTTTGTAACAAAGACGAATGGGTTAACAATTTTGAAAAAAAAAATCCACCATCTACTTCCATGCCTAACTAGAGACTTGTAAATAGAAAAAAAGATAACCGCACATTTTATTTCCTTCCCTCCAACATAGCTCCAGGGCAGGTTGAACTTGCTCTTTGTGCATGCAAAATAATATATACACACTGTGTTACAGTAAATAACTGCTCAATCCATAATACTCCATTGCCTTGCTGGCTGACAAGAGAATATCTTCAATGAATTGTCAATCACACTATTAGTTTGCATCTCCTGCTGTGTTGTACTCTAGAAGAAATACTGAGGCTGGTTTTTGCAATGAAGTTGTTGGTCAGTATATCATAGCAGCATGTTGGGCTGTGCTTGTGAACCCTTGCACTGTTGCATTTTTGAACATATTACCCAATGTTGGGAGAGGGAGAAGAAAGCTCTCACTTCGACCCTCCGATGCATATCTGGGTTGCTGGTTTCAGAGTGGCATCGGCAGAGGCCTTGCAATAAGGTGATCTTTCTGCCTTCTTGGCTGTGGACGATGCTTACTGCAAAAAGACTCACTGGGGAATCGGGACAAGAGAAAAGGGAATACAGTAAAAATGTGCATATTGTCACTGTGGTGAGGAATTTTGTGATTTTAGGAACACTTGTTAAATATTGGAGTAGCTGAGTAATCAGATTTAACAATTGTATTCATAAACTAATGTATTTACATTATAGAATTAATGATGACGACCATGTCAGTACTGATTATTTAAGAGGTGTCTGCCTTAATGTGGCGAAGTTGGTTGTAGAATGACTTGCCAGTTAAAATATATATTCCTGTATAATTTTTTAAATCATTGGAGTAGAATTCTTATAACTATGCCAAGACTGTCATGTTATACGTGGATGTACTGGCGAGACAGCAACTGGACATCTGTCCATCACTGTGACTGACCTGGTAGAGTGAGACAACGGCTGGATACGTTAACCTATTTGACTAATTGAAATTGTTTTTTTTTTTCTCTTGAGGAATGGATTTACATTTAGAATTAAACCGACTGCTCGCAGCCAATTTTTAAAATGCTGATTTGCTGAAGCTGTGACGGTCTGGTCAACTTTCAAGGGAGTTAGGCAGAGGGGTGCAGATCTTGCAGGCATTTCTGCTATTAAATCACTTGTGCTTGTTATGAGAGAAATGATGCAGACTAAGCTGCAGTGCAGACTCCCACATTGCTCTAATTTAGCACAGCATAGGGAATCTGAGCTCTAAAAGGATAAATCATGAAAGATTATTTTCACTGGTTGATGAATCAGTTTATGAGAGGTTTGCAGACGAAAAAAGAACAGTAACAGATAATAGCAGCCAAATGATGTCCTCCTGTGCTGTAAGTTCTATGCTTAGCTTTAGTTCCTCTTTCAGGATGAAACACAGGTTGCCCAAGAGTACAAAAAGAAGTGTTCTGTGGGTTTGTAGTTGAAAGTTAATGTTGGTTGGGGGGAGGTTCAGTCATGATACACTTTGGTTCACTGCTACATTTTGTCATGACTAATGTGGTGCAGTATCCCTTGTGATGTGATAGAAGTGTAAATGTTTAGAGACGGGCGGGGAAATCCCAGCTCTCGCTCCAGATTTATATTACGGTTTATAATTGCAAAACGATAGGTGTCTAAACTCAGCCAGCACACTGAGTGATTGCAGGGCCTTGAAGAAAACTGGAAGGCAAATTGAACAGTGCTGATGTTGAACTTACCTCCAGGAGGTACACAAGGGTCGCACTGGCAGCTGCCTGAGAATATCATCTGGCTCAGTTATATACTGGTAAAAATAATGCTAAGTCGCAGATGGAAAACTGGGCAAATCTCGGAGATTCTAAGTTGGTCGTGTAGGCTACAATATCTTCCATATATGTTCTACAAGACTATACATACTTGAGGTGCATTTACCTAACATTACAACAGTGACTGCATTTTAAAAGTACTTCATTGGCTGTGAAGACCTTTAAGATGTACTCAGGTTGTAAATGCAAGTTATTTCTTTACACTGCCAGGTTACCATCAGCCCGCTTCACACCAACACTAAACTAACAGTATGAATCCTGGAAATCTCAGCGGGTCAGGCAGCATCTGTGGAGAGAAAGCATCCGCAGTATTTTGCTTTTGTACGAATCCTGAGTCAGGGCCAACCGAACTTCACAGTCAAATTTCCCAAAGTGCAGTCCGCCTCGTACCATTTCACACCGCAAACAATCTTTCGGGCTCCCTGCGACACTTTGTAAACCTACCTGAAATTATAAATCTCGAGAGAGCTGGGATTCTCCCCTCCCTTCTCTAAAACATTTAGGGGTGGAAATTCGGTGTGTTAGCACCCAAGAAGGGCATGGACGGTGGGCTGAGCACCTCTTGCCCGACCGCTCTGTGCATGAATTATCCAAGAATGTGCAAAACTGTCTGCTAAACAGGACTGCCAAAAGTTTTAGCCAACCAGCGTAAACTGCGTTCTACCTGGCTGGAACACGTGCTACGTACATATTGGACTGCCACGAATGTTAACTAAAACAAAACAAGGAATTAATATTTTGAACTTTGCCCATAATTGGGTCCATACTGGGCAGCAGTACTTAAAAGGACCTGTATTACAATGTTGCCTTAATAATCCTACCAGTATTCTTGTGCTCCACCAAGTGGGACCAACAAGCCAGTGCAGGAGGACTAGTTCGGTAGGTTGTTCAGGTAGAGGTTTAAGGATGAGTGCCTGGCAATTAACATTCAAAGGGTCCGAGATTAGGATCATTAGTCTGTAGGGGCGCAGCAAACACAAACTGTCTTAAGCTGGAGGCATTGAGGCATTCAATGCCTGCCTTCCAGAGGCAAGCTGACAGAGTAGCAGAGACACAGAAATGGGCTGCGAGTCACTCTCTGCCTGCAGAGGAGAGAAAGAAGCCTCACGCAAGAGGAAAAAAAATATATAGACTGAATCAGACTGCTTCTGGCAAGTGAAAGGAGCTTGCTTGTTTTTAATAATCAGGTAACAGTGTAAAGTAGTTTGACAGTAGCTTTGTCCTGACAGGCTACTACAAAAATAATTTAAAAAAAACTAAAAATAAATCTCAGCAAGTTTGGCTTTGGACAAGTGTGTATCCATTTCAAGTGTTTAACGGTTAAGCAGACCGGATCAAGACATAGGTTGACAGAAAAACGGAATTGCAGTAGGAACAGGGTAAATGATAACTGTTTGTTACAGCCCATTAACAAGTCTCATGCATCCACCAGAGGGAGCCCTTGGGGAAGGTAGACGATGTGAAGAACATCGTTCAAACCTACCTCAAAAAGCATATGAAGTACCAATTTTTTGGGTTCACAGCTCATGTAACTGTGACATGAAACCATCCCTGAGCAGTTCATGATGTTCAGTGAGTAAAGCTTCCACACAATTTGCTGTTTCAAAAGCATACTGGTGAGTTTACACAAATTCAAACATATTCGTCAATGGTTTCCATGTACTGCCCAGGGCTTATCTGCGTTTCTTCACCTATGTATAGGAGTGGAGCAGTAATAAATAAAAACTAGCCGACTTTTTTCACTCGCAGGAAAAATAAGCAAGTTTGATGTTCACCTCACTTGGAGAGGTTACTCATTTCTGCAACTGCGGAGGACGCATTCGTGTTTCATGCTAATTAGGCCCAATTTACACTGGCAAAATGCCACATTATTAGTGCAATTAAATAAAAATTGCTCAAAATTGACTAACAACACATCTTGCCACTTTAATGCAACAGCCTGTACCGATCCGTCCCTCCTTGTGTCAGCATGTAAAATGCAAGATAATTACCAAGCATGTTTTCCTGCTGCGCTTTATGAATAAGGTAACCTTTTCACATTACTGATGCCTTCTTAACAGCACGTGCAGCTGCATGTGATTCCGACGAGTTGCACTAACTTTGGGCAGGTAGCTCCATTAGACAATTTGAATGGAATATCATGTAGTATTCCAAAGTTAATTTTGTTGAATCTGATGCTCTTGTAGTATAACTAATGCTGCAAATTCAACTCTTGGACGCCAACACCCCTCCAAAACCTTTCCTCCCCACACTTCCCTCTCATCCCGTCCCTTCTACCAACCTCAGCCCCTGCCATGTTTTCACCATCCCCTCGGACCTTCCACTCTCTGACCCCAAACAATCAGTCCTCAGCAAAGGCCTGAGTTTCATCCCCTTACACCCCAACTTCAATGAATTTCGACCTCGGCACAATGCTGAGCTGCTTTTCCGTCGCCTTTGCCTCGGTGCCCACTTCTTTGGCCAGGAGTCTTCCCCTCACAGCTGACCCCGTCTCCCATTTTCAGAAATCTCACTCTACCTGGACCACTCCTTCTGGCCTCTTACCCTCTCTAGACCTCTTCATTGCAAACAACCGATGGGACATCGGCCATCTCAATTTCTCTGCTCCCCACACTCACTCCTAACTACCTCCCTCTGAACTTGCAGCACTCCGCTCGCTCAGATCCAACCCTAACCTTGCCATCAAACCTGCTGACAAGGGTGGCGCTGTTGTTGTTTGGCAAACTGACCTCTACCTTGCAGAGGCTGATCGGCAACTCTCTGACACCGCCTCCTGCCTCCCCCTGGACCATGACCCCACTATTCAACATCGAGCCATCATTTCCCAGACCGTCACTGACCCCATCTCCTCTGGAGATCTTCCCTCCATAGCCAGCAACCTCATAGTTCCCCAACCCCACACAGCCTGCTTCTACCTCCTTCCCACGATCTGCCCCAGTAGACCCATCATTTCAGCCTGTTCTTGCCCTACAGAACTTATTTCTTCCTTTCTCGACTCTAATTTTTCTCCTTGTCCACACTCTTCCCACCTACATCCGCGACTCCTCCGGCGCCCTCCGTCACTTTAACAGTTTCCAGTTTCCCGGCCCCAACCATCTCCTTTTCACCATGGACATCCAATCCCTCTACACTTCCATCCCCCATCAGGATGGCCTGAGGGCGCTCTGCTTCTTCCTCGAGCAGAGGCCCAACCAGTCCCCACCCACCACCCTTCTCCTCCACCTGGCTGAACTTGTTCTCATATTGAACAACTTCTCCTTTAACTCCACTCATTTCCTTCAAATTAAAGGTGTTGCTATGGGAACCTGCATGGGCCCGAGCTATGCCTGCCTTTTCGTGGGATATGTGGAACATTCTTTGTTCCAGTCTTACTGGGGTCCCCTCCCTCACCTATTTTTCCAGTACATTGATGACTGCATCTGTGCTGTTGCCTGCTCTCGCCCTGAACTTAAAAATTTCATTCACTTTGCACCCAATTTCCACCCTTCCCTCACCTTCACATGGTCCATCTCCGACTCTTCCCTTCCCTTCCTCGACTTCTCCATCTCCATCTCTGCGGATAGGCTTTTGACCAGTATCAACTATAAGCCCACTGACTCCCACAGCTACCTGGACTACACTTCCTCCCACCCGGCGTCCTGTAAGGACTCCATTCCATTCTCCCAGTTTCCCCGTCGCATTTGCTCTGACGCCACCTTTCACACGAGTGCCTCTAACATGTCTTCCTTTTTCCTCAAGAGGATTCCCCTCTGCCGTGGTTAACATGGCCCTCAACCGTGTCTGTTCTATTTCCTGCACCTCTGCTCTCACCCCTTCCCCTCCCTCTCAGAACCACGACAGGGATCCCCTTGTCCTCGCCTTTCACTCCACCAGCCTCCACGTTCAACGGATCATCCTCCGCCATTTCCACCACCTCCAGCGTGATCCCACCACCAATCACATCTTCCCCTCCCCTCAGCTCCCTCCGTGACACCCTGGTCCATTCCGCAGTCACCCCTAGCACCCCCTGCCCTTCCCACGGCACCTTCCTATGCAAGCGCAGGAGATGCAACACCTGCACTTTTTACCTCCTCCCTTCCCACTATCCAAGGCCCCAAATACTCCTTCCAGGTGAAACAGCGATTTACTTGTACTTCTTTCAATTTAGTAAACTATATTCACTGCTCATGATATGGTCTCCTCTACAGTGGGCGACCGCTTTGTAGAGCACCTCCGTTCAGTCCGCAAGTGTGACCGAGCTTCCGGTCGCTTGTCATTTTAATTCTCCACTCCATTCTCACTCTGACATCTTTGTCCTCGGTCTCCTACACTGTTCCAACGAAGCTCAGCGCGAGCTCGAGGTACAGCACCTCATCTTTCATTTAGGCACTTTACAGCCTTCTGGACTCAACATCGAGTTCAACTGCTGCCAGTTTTTGGCTCCCTTTCTCCTCCTCCTCCCCACCCCGAGCCGGTTTCTTTTTTTTTCGTCTTTAATGGCAGCTGGTCATTATCCCGCCATTCACACCCTATCTTGACCAATGTTATTCTAACTCCTGCCATTACCATTTTAATTCGACCCATCATCCCTTTTGTCTCTCTAATCTCTCCTGCCTTCCACATTTCCTTTTGTTCTTTCTTCCCCTCCCCCTTTGTGCTCGTTAAGAATCTGTTCTTTCTAAACACTCTCCAGTTCTGCCGAAGGGTCATCGACCTGAAACATTAACTCTGCTTTCTTTTCACAGATGAACATAAGAACATAAGAAATAGGAACAGGAGTAGGCCATACGGCCCCTCATGCCTGCTCCGCCATTCAATAAGATCATGGCTGATCTAATCATGGACTCAGCTCCACTTCCCTACCCGCTCCCCATAATCTCTTATTCCCTTATCGTTTAAGAAACTGTCTATCTCTGTCTTAAATTTATTCAATGACCCAGTGTCCACAGCTCTGAGGCAGAGAATTCCACAGATTTACAACCCTCAGAAGAAATTCCTCATCTCTGTTTTAAATGGGCAGCCCCTTATTCTAAGATGATGCCCTCTAGTTCTAGTCTCCCCCACCAGTGGAAACATCCTCTCTGCATCCACCTGGTCGAGCCCCCTCATAATCTTATACATTCTTCTGAATTCCAATGAGTAGAAGCCCAACCTACTCAACCTTTCCTCATAAGTCAATCCCCTCATCCCCAGAATCAATCCAGTGAATCTTCTCTGAACTGCCTCCAAAGCAAGTATATCCTTTCGTAAATATGGAAACCAAAACTGTATGCAGTATTCCAGGTGTGGCCTCACCAATACCCTGTATAGTTGTAGCAAGACTTCCCTGCTTGACCGCTGAGATTTCCAGCATTTTCTGTTTTTATTCCAGATTCCAGCATTCGCAGTATTTTGCTTTTGTAAATTCAACTTTGTATCTGCTGTACATTTGAAGACTTCTTTAAAACTGGTAACCAGTGACTGATTGACTGAGAGGCTGGAGTGCAATACTCTCAGCAGTCACCCACCCCTTTCCCTCGGGTAAAATAACCTGACACTAACTGTCTGGGCTGCGAATTGAAGAATGGAAACCTGTGTTGGTGCCTTCATACACTCCAAATTGACTCTCAAACCCCAACCGCCGCAAACAGTTGTGTTCTGAAGGCAACTATGTTTCACACAACAGAACAGGGACTACCTTTTAAATAGCAAAAAAAAGCAGTTAACATTAATATGAAAAAAAGCATTCAACGGCACTACCTTTGGACTGATTAACCATTCTTGTGTCCTGGCCAACATTTATCCCTCAACCAACATCAATAAAATAGATGAGCCGCTCATTAACTCACTGATGTTTGTGGGATCGTGTGTGCAAATCTTCCTACATTACAATAGTGACTACGTTTCAAAATCTGTCAAGCACATTGGGACATCCTGAGGTTGTGAAAGGCACTAAATAAATGCAAGTGCTTACTTTTCTTTTATATTATTTAATCTGTGCAGAAGCGGTATTACCAAAGTGACTGCACTACAACAGTACTTCATTGGCTGTAAAGTGCTTCAAGATGTCCTGATGTCGTGAAACTTTCTGCATAAATGCAAATCTTTCTTTTCTTATTTAAATATAGGCAGCACAAAATAATAAAAAGCTACATTTTTATTAATTAAAAAACACAAGCTGATCTAGACCGGACTTGGAAGGAGTATTTGTTGTGACACCATATATTCATAACGCAGGCTAATTAGACCCAACTTACACTGGCAAAGCAGCACAGTATTAATTTATGAAAAGTGACAAAGCACACACTGCAACATTCATTCAGCAGCCTGTATCCATCGTCCCTCTGTGTGTCCTGATGTAAATAGCAAGAAAAACACCAAGTGCATTTCCCCGCTGAGTTTTATGCATAGTATTACATGATTGGTTCCCTCTTTACAACATGTAGCTAAGTACGGGCAAGTCCAACAAGTTATACTCGCTTTGGACGGATAGCTCCAATAGTCTCTGCTCGGCTGTATTTTTTTTAGCATTCCACATGAACATTGCAGTCATTTTAATTAGGTTGAATCCGTGCTGTATTGGAATGCTCGGTGTTGATAATTGAACTCTTCCATTTGTACTCCAGCTTCTTAGGAACATCTTCATCATCATAGGCAGTCCCTCAAAATCAAGGCAGACTTGCTTCCACTCCAAAAGTGAGTTCTCAGGTGACTGAACTGTCCAAAGCGGGAATTGCAGTCTCCGCACAGGTGGGACAGACAGTGGTTGAAGGAAAGGGTGGGTGGAGAGTCTGGTTTGCCGCACACTCCTTCCGCTGCCTGCGCTTGTTTTCTGCATGCTCTTGGCGACGAGACTCGAGGTGCTCAGCGTCCTTCCGGATGCTCTTCCTTTACTTAGGGCGGTCTTTCGCCAGGGATTCCCAGGTGTCGGTGGGGGCTTTGAGGGTGTCATAGAAACATAGAAACATAGAAAATAGGTGGAGTAGGCCATTCGGCCCTTCTAGCCTGCACCGCCATTCAATGAGTTCATGGCTGAACATTCAACTTCAGTACCGCATTCCTGCTTTCTCGCCATACCCCTTGATCCCCCTAGTAGTAAGGACCTCATCTAACTCCTTTTTGAATATATTTAGTGAATTGGCCTCAACAACTTTCTGTGGTAGAGAATTCCACAGGTTCACCACTCTCTGGGTGAAGAAGTTCCTCCGCATCTCGGTCCTAAATGGCTTACCCCTTATCCTTAGACTGTGACCTCTGGTTCTGGACTTCCCCAACATTGGGAACATTCTTCCTGCATCTAACCTGTCTAACCCCGTCAGAATTTTAAATGTTTCTATGAGGTCCCCTCTCATTCTTCTGAACTCCAGTGAATACAAGCCCAGTTGATCCAGTCTTTCTTGATAGGTCAGTCCCGCCATCCCGGGAATCAGTCTGGTGAACCTTCGCTGCACTCCCTCAATAGCAAGAATGTCCTTCCTCAGGTTAGGAGACCAAAACTGTACACAATACTCCAGGTGTGGCCTCACCAATGCCCTGTACAACTGTAGCAACACCTCCCTGCCCCTGTACTCAAATCCCCTTGCTATGAAGGCCAACATGCCATTTGCTTTCTTAACCGCCTGCTGCACCTGCATGCCAACCTTCAATGACTGATGTACCATGACACCCAGGTCTCTTTGCACCTCCCCTTTTCCTAATCTGTCACCATTCAGATAATAGTCTGTCTCTCTGTTTTTACCACCAAAGTGGATAACCTCACATTTATCCACATTATACTTCATCTGCCATGCATTTGCCCACTCACCTAACCTATCCAAGTCGCTCTGCAGCCTCACAGCATCCTCCTCGCAGCTCACACTGCCACCCAACTTAGTGTCATCCGCAAATTTGGAGATACTACATTTAATCCCCTCATCTAAATCATTAATGTACAGTGTAAACAGCTGGGGCCCCAGCACAGAACCTTGCGGTACCCCACTAGTCACTGCCTGCCATTCTGAAAAGTACCCATTTACTCCTACTCTTTGCTTCCTGTCTGACAACCAGTTCTCAATCCATGTCAGTACACTACCCCCAATCCCATGTGCTCTAACTTTGCACATCAATCTCTTGTGTGGGACCTTGTCGAATGCCTTCTGAAAGTCCAAATATACCACATCAACTGGTTCTCCCTTATCCACTCTACTGGAAACATCCTCAAAAAATTCCAGAAGATTTGTCAAGCATGATTTCCCTTTCACAAATCCATGCTGACTTGGACCTATCATGTCACCTCTTTCCAAATGCACTGCTATGACATCCTTAATAATTGATTCCATCATTTTACCCACTACCGATGTCAGGCTGACCGGTCTATAATTCCCTGTTTTCTCTCTCCCTCCTTTTTTAAAAAGTGGGGTTACATTGGCTACCCTCCACTCCATAGGAACTGATCCAGAGTCAATGGAATGTTGGAAAATGACTGTCAATGCATCCACTATTTCCAAGGCCACCTCCTTAAGTACTCTGGGACGCAGTCCATCAGGCCCTGGGGATTTATCGGCCTTCAATCCCATCAATTTCCCCAACACAATTTCCCGGCTAATAAGGATTTCCCTCAGTTCCTCCTCCTTACTAGACCCCCCGACCCCTTTTATAACCGGAAGGTTGTTCGTGTCCTCCTTCGTGAATACCGAACCAAAGTACTTGTTCAATTGGTCCGCCATTTCTTTGTTCCCCGTTATGACTTCCCCTGATTCTGACTGCAGAGGACCTACGTTTGTCTTTACTAACCTTTTTCTCTTTACATATCTATAGAAACTTTTGCAATCCGTCTTAATGTTCCCTGCAAGCTTCTTCTCATACTCCATTTTCCCTGCCCTAATCAAACCCTTTGTCCTCCTCTGCTGAGTTCTAAATTTCTCCCAGTCCCCAGGTTCGCTGCTATTTCTGGCCAATTTGTATGCCACTTCCTTGGCTTTAATACTATCCCTGATTTCCCTTGATAGCCACGGTTGAGCCACCTTCCCTTTTTTATTTTTATGCCAGACAGGAATGTACAATTGTTGTAGTTCATCCATGCGGTCTCTAAATGTCTGCCATTGCCCATCCACAGTCAACCCCTTAAGTATCATTCGCCAATCCATCCCAGCCAATTCACGCCTCATACCTTCAAAGTTAGCCTTTTTTAAGTTCTGGACCATGGTCTCTGAATTAACTGTTTCATTCTCCATCCCAATGCAGAATTCCACCATATTATGGTCACTCTTCCCCAAGGGGCCTCGCACAACAAGATTGCTAATTAATCCTCTCTCATTACATAACACCCAGTCTAAGATGGCCTCCCCCCTAGTTGGTTCCTCGACATATTGGTCTAAAAAACCATCCCTTATGCACTCCAGAAAATCCTCCTCCACCGTATTGCTTCCAGTTTGGTTAGCCCAATCTATGTGCATATTAAAGTCACCCATTATAACTGCTGCACCTTTATTGCACGCACCCCTAATTTCCTGTTTGATGCCCTCCCCAACGTCACTACTACTGTTTGGAGGTCTGTACACAACTCCCACTAACGTTTTTTGCCCTTTGGTGTTCTGCAGCTCTACCCATATAGATTCCACATCATCCAAGCTAGTGTCCTTGCAACGTTTCCTCTGCCCACCTGGGGCTCGCTTGCCGTGTAAGAGTTTGGAGTAGAACGCTTGCTTTGGGAGTCTTGTGTCAGGCATGCGAAGAATGTGGCCCGCCCAACGGAGCTGGTCAAGTGTGGTCAGTGCTTCAATGCTGGGGATGTTGGCCTGATCAAGGACACGAACGTTGGTGCGTCTGTCCTCCCAGGAGATTTGCAGGATCTTGCGGAGCCAACGCTGGTGGTATTTCTCCAGCAATTTGAGGTCAACGTGGACCACTTTCCATACCTCGGGAACCTATTATCAGCAAGGGCAGACATCGACGACGAGGTTCAACACCGCCTCCAGTGCGCCAACGCAGCCTTCAGCCGCCTGAGGAAGAAAGTGTTCGAAGATCAGACCCTCCAATCTGGCACCAAGCTCATGGTCTGCACAGCTGCAGTGATACCCGCCCTCCTGTATGGCTCAAGAATGTGGAGCATATACAGAATATCTTCAAGTTAAACATCACCCAGACTTGCCTTCCTTATCACTGGGTCACTATCCTGGAATTGCCTACCTGACACCATTGTGGGAGCAACATCACCATGAGGACTGCACCAGTTTGAAGCAGCGACCCACTAAGGGCAACTGGGTGGGCAGTAAATATGACCTTGCCAGTGTCACCCACATTGCAAAAACACAAGAAAGATGGCACATTTAGCTGCAGATCTCTGGGGTTGTTATACAGTAAACCCTTTGTTGGAAAATGCTGAAGTGCGAGCATGAAGTGAAGATAGGATCGGGCAGTGATATCCTGTGAGTCAAAGAACAGAACACTCAAGGTCTGGGCTCACAGATGGAATAAAGGTTACTTGGATACCAGACAGCTACATTCCAACCCATGTCAACACTTTCAGAAGTGGGAGGGGGGAAATAAATGATGTCACAGTATCATGATGGGCTTTGATTTTGTTTTAAGAGTAGTATGTCCTCAATGTCTCTGTTGCCGAGCTCAATCAGCATCAGAACCATTCAAACCAGGAAGATTCCAATCCTTTCCTTGGTCTCTGTCAAATTCACTCGTCTCAGAAAGGTGAGGAGAAAGATGCTACAATTGACCTCAGCACCTCTTCGTTGCATCGGAAAAACAAAATGAACCAGTATTCCCATTCTGAGTCGCTATCCAGGGATCCTTGCTGGAAGTACCTGCCTGGACATTGGGTGAGGAAAGGATCAGGATTGACTGCAATCAGCTGCTTACAGGTGTCGGGAGAAAGAAACCTACAAATGCTCTAGTTCCTGATGACAATTCCATGACTTCGACAGCAAGATGCACGTGTGACCTCCACACCGATGCTTCCCACCGCTTTGCTCAAACAGTGCGGCAACATTCTCTCCCTGCACTCGCGCATCAGAGACTGGCCTCTTGAACAAAATGCCAGAATCCATGAAACCCTACCCCAGAAAAAGTATCTATCTTTATGAGAGGAAGGAAACGAACAAAAAAAACCCACACCGGCTATGCAAGCACATGTCTGAATTTTAAAAGTTCACGAACACCCTGACATCCCATGGGACAGATACAATAATGTTATCCTGTCTATGTCTCCTGCTGATCTAAAGGGAAGTGGGGACCAGCTGGCTTAGAGATGCATCACAGCAAGCAACCGAAAAATATATGTTTTATGGAAAAGTACATCACTGCTCATTCCCCATCTCTCAGCTGCGCCAAGGCAACCAATCCGACTCTCGAGTATGTCCAAGTGTGGTACTCACACACTGGCAATCACCACACTTACTGTTGTTGCCATTTTATTTTCTCTCTCTCTACATTTTCCCCTCACTCCCCAACTCCCACCTCCCAGAAGCTGGCTAGCAACTTATTTTCCTCAGAAAAGGAAATAAATTGGTTGCATAACATCGCACATATATTTGCAAAATAGACTACTCTCAGGGAGCTGTGGCGAGAAGTTATGCAGGGGGGTTATCCAAGAGAAAGCCATTGTTCTAGCAGCTCCGAAATGGCGTAATCTGGCTCTGGGCAGCAATACCCTTTTGTTTTGTTTTATAAAAGCATCTCAAACTGAAGTGGCATGGGTTGCACCCAAATACAGATTTCCTGCGTGAGGGAGGGAGAAAGGAAGAAACAAAGAGAGAGGGAGAAAGGAAGAAACAAAGAGGAAGGGAGAAAGAAAATTAATGCAATTGTAAGGAAGGACATTAGCTTGGATGATGTGGAATCTGTATGGGTGGAGCAACGGAACACCAAAGGGCAGAAAACGCTAGTGGGAGCTGTGTACCGACCACCAAACAATAGTAGTGAGGTTGGGGACAGCATTAAGCAAGAAATTAGGGATGCGTGCGATAAAGCTACAGTAGTTATCATGGGCGACTTTAATCTACATATTGATTGGGCTAACCAAACTGGTAGCAATGCGGTGGAGGAGGATTTCCTGGAGTGTATTAGGGATGGTTTTCTATCCAATATGTCGAGTAAACAACTAGAGGGCTGGCCATCCTAGGCTGGGTGATGTGTAATGAGAAAGGACTAATTAGCAATCTTGTTGTGCGACGCGCCTTGGGAAAGAGTGACCATAATATGGTAGAATTCTTTATTAAGATGGAGAGTGACACAGTTAATTCAGAGACTAGGGTCCTGAACTTAAGGAAAGGTAACTTTGATGGTATGAGATGTGAATTGGCTAGAATAGACTGCCGAATAATACTTAAAGGGTTAACGGTGGATAGGCAATGGCAAACATTTAAAGATCACATGGATGAACTTCAACAATTGTACATCCCTGTCTGGAGTAAAAATAAAACGGGGAAGGTGGCTCAACCGTGGCTAACAAGGGAAATTAAGGATAGTGTTAAATCCATGGAAGAGGCTATAAATTGGCCAGAAAAAGCAGCAATCCTGAGGACTGGGAGAATTTTATAATTCAGCAGAGGAGGACAAAGGGTTGAATTAGGAGGGGGAAAATAGAGTATGAGAGGAAGCTTGCTGGGAACATAAAAACTGACTGCTGCAAAAGCTTCTATGGATATGTGAAGAGAAAAAGATTAGTGAAGACAAACGAAGGTCCCTTGCAGTCGGATTTCGGTGAAATGGGGAACAAAGAAATGGCGGACCAGATGAACATATATTTTGGTTCTGTCTTCACTAAGGAAGACACAAATAACCTTACGGAAATACTCGGGGACCGAGGGTCTAGTGAGAAGGAGGAACTGAAGGAAATCCTTATTCGGCGGGAAATTGTGTTAGGGAAATTGATGGGATTAAAAGTCAATAAATCCCAGGGGCCTGATAGTCTGCATCCCAGAGTACTTAAGGAAGTGGCCCTAGAAATAGTGGATGCATTGGTGATCATTTTCCAACAGTCGATCGACTCTGGATCAGTTCCGATGGACTGGAGGGTAGCTAATGTAACACCACTTTTTAAGAAAGGAGGGAGAGAGAAAACGGGGAATTATAGACCGGTTAGCCTGACATCATTAGTGGGGAAAATGTTGGAATCAATTATTATCGATGAAATAGCAGCGCATTTGGAAAGCAGTGACAGGATCGGTCCAAGTCAGCATGGATTTATGAAAGGGAAATCATGCTTGACAAATCTTCTCCAATTTTTTGAGGATGTAACTGGTAGAGTGGACAAGGGAGAACCAATGGATGTGGTGTATTTGGACTTTCAAAAGGCTTTTGACAAGGTTCCACACAAGAAATTGGTGTGCAAAATTAAAGCACATGTTATTGGGGGTAATTTACTGACGTGGGTAGAGAACTGGTTGGCAGACAGGAAGCAGAGAGTCAGGATAAACGGGTCCTTTTCAGAACGGCAGGCAGTGACTAGTGGGGTGCCGCAGGGCTCAATACTGGGATCCCAGCTATTTACAATATACATTAATGATTTAGATGAAGGAATTGAGTGTAATATCTCCAAATTTGCAGATGACACTAAGCTGGGTGGCAGTGTGAGCTATGAGGAGGATGCTAAGAGGCTGCAGGGTGACTTGGACAGGTTAGGTGAATGGGCAAACGCATGGCAGATGCAGTATATGTGGATAAATGTGACGTTATCCACTTTGGTGGCAAAAACACGAAAGCAGAAATTATCTGAATGGCGGCAGATTAGGAAAAGGGGAGGTGCAACGAGACCTGGGTGTCATGGTTCATCAGTCATTGAAAGATGGCATGCAGGCGCAGTAGGCGGTGAAGAAGGCAAATGGTATGTTGGCCTTCATAGTTAGAGGATTTGAGTATAGGAGCAGGGAGGTCTTACTGCAGTTGTACAGGGCCTTGGTGAGGCCTCACCTGGAATATTGTGTTCAATTTTGGTCTCCTAATCTGAGGAAGGACATTCTTGCTATTGAGGGAGTGCAGCGAAGGTTCACCAGACTGATTCCCGGGATGGCAGGATTGACATATCAGGAGAGACTGGATCGACTGGGCCTGTATTCACTGGAGTTTAGAAGGATGAGAGTGGATCTCATAGAAACATATATAATTGTGACGGGACTGGACAGGTTAGATGCAGGAAGAATATTCCCGATGTTGGGGAAGTCCAGAACCAGGGGACATAGTCTAAGGATAAAGGGTAAGCCATTTAGGACTGAGATGAGGAGAAACTTCTTCACTCAGAGTTGTTAACCTGTGGAATTCCCTGCCGCAGAGAGTTGTTGATGCCAGTTCATTGGATATATTCAAGAGGGAGTTAGATGTGGCCCTTACGGCTAAAGGGATCAAGGGGAATGGAGAGAAAGCAGGAAAGGGGTACTGAGGTGAATGATCAGCCATGATCTTATTGAATAGTGGTGCAGGTTCGAAGGGCCGAATGGCCTACTCCTGCAACTATTTTCTATGTTTCTGTGAACGTGTCCAATACAACGATCCCGGAGCATTTAGGAGTTTTGTGATGATCTTCATGTCCGAGATCATGGTTTTCCTTTTACAGAAATTGGATGATACTTATTGGAGAGTGTTCTCTATTCCATGGTTTTAACCCCCCACCCCGTGACAACCACTTACTCCTTTGGGAACGACCGGCGTCATTTATACCAGGAATAAATCCTCTGTTCCACACCACAATTGCGCAGGTCTTTCAGTTCATAGCAGCTGTCTAATTTGAATCAACATTAAAATAATGCAGATTTGCAGGAGGATGTGACGATACAGTACACTGAAGCTACGATAGTCTGTGCATGAAGCAGTTCACAGCCTCCCACCCCCCATACAGCAGGTCTGCCTTCCAAGCTGTACTGTCGAGGGCAAGACAGGTGCTTCTCCACAGGAAGGGCGAGATCATCAAAGGGCAAGTCACCCTGGGCAAACGTGCATTTCCAAGCAATCAGTGACTAAAGTGTCACTGACAGCGGCCTGGAAGCAAATTGGCGACCTGCCAACACAGCAGGGCTTTATTACACATAGCAGGGAACACAGGATGAGGAAAAACGAGGAGAAGATAGGAATATAAAAACAATTCACCAATGAAGCTTATTACAAAAAAAAGGTGGCGATTTAATATTCAGCAGGTTAGTAGCATTCACCTCTTTCCTGACCATCATTGGACCATTTGGCCGGGGGGCAGGGAGAAAGAGGGGGAGTCTTTGTGGGGGTGTTTTGGGTTCCAAATAAAATTTGAACACTGAATGCAGATATCTTTGTGACTTTATTTTTTACAAATGGGAATTTAATTGCTTTATAGAACCGCAGAAGCAGTTGCCCGTTTCAATTCTGTAAAGAGGGTGAGCTCAGATTTTTATAATTCATTTTATCTTTATATTAAATGACAGAGCAAAGCTGCTTTCTGGCTCTGTAGCCAAGTGCTCAAATCCATGCCATCTCATGACAAAGACCCAATGTGGCTGGTGAATTGTATTCTTCAGCCCGAGCCCAAAAGAACGTTTTGTGACTGTGACCATTATAATTTTGTTGTGGGAACGGGGGAGGAAGAGAGAGAGAAAATAAACAGGTTCGGGAGAAGATATTCACCCATCTGTGGAATCACATCACAATTCTCTGGGAGTTAAGGTGCACAAGTGAAATTAGAATTCTCACTTAAATGGTCAACAATAGTGATATGGTGGTCTGTACAGTCGGCACGAAAAATGCAAAATGGTTTAAAACCTTTTAATAGCACCTTGTGACTCTTTCATCTATATTCAACAATTTTCAAACTACATCTTCCCCCATCAATTTTTAACGTACAATACATAACTAATGGAGAAACTAGCCATTAGTTAGATTTCCCACATCTAACTAAGAGGGGAAGGGGGCATGAGACTCTTATCTCTCACCTAGACAGTTTCTTAACCGATAATGCATTCAGGAGTTATGGGGAGTGGGCAGGGAAGTGGACCCGAGTCCATGATCGGATCAGCCATGATCGTATTAAATGGCGCAGCAGGCTCGAGGGGCCGTATGGCCTACTCCTGCTCCTATTTATGTTCTTATGCATCTTGACTAACAAGGCGAATAACGTATGGAGGGGTCACCAGGTCTGATTTAAGAGAATCACATTCCTTTTGAAGGCAATAGGTGATGTGATACAGAAAAATTCAGCACACATCATAAGTGCGGCACACACCACAACTCAACCACCACCCCCATTCCCGAGACATTCCGATTAACCGCCACCAATCAGTCGAAACAATGACAGATTCTGAGCAGCCAAGCTACAAATATTCTTCGTTCTCATGATTGTGTACTTATTATTCATCCCACGTATATATAATGCTAGCGGCAGCAGGGATCTGTTTAGTGAGGGACACACGCCTCAATGGGAGAGATATATGTACGTCTCGTTGAGCTACTTGCAGCACCACTAAACTGAGATGCCCGCTCCCGCTAGCATTATCAAACCCCTCTGTACTGGAAAGCACTGATTCCAAGTTGCCAGAGGTGGTTTTGTTGCAAGTTTAATAATGATGCTGACATGAGTAATGCTTGATTTTCCACAGTAAGTTCCAGCCTTAACCACATTTATCAATGTCTGTGCAGAAGTGTCAGGTCTGTTATTTGTCCTGTCAGAACAAACAGGTGCATGGGCCTGATAGAGAGAAGACTGATGTCTCATTTCTTCATTTCCATTCCTATATTATGATTGTCATTGGCATAATGTGATCTTTTTTTTAAGGAACAGCACCACAGGGACTGTTCTTCATTGAATTATGAGGACTGAGTAATGTAGGAACGAGAGCCGTCATGATTGTCTTGCATTCATTTTGTAAAGTGAGTCTCAAATACAATTTAGCTTTGAAGGTATAAAAGGAAAAAATTAACCCGATAGATAATAGCTCTGAACAATGCAACAAAGTAGCAATTAACCTTTAGCATTTATAATATATGCACACATTATTAGAGAGAAGCTATCAATGTTCATGTATTGTATATTTAATGTAACTCAATTTTCTTAACTGAGTCACAATGCTTCTTTCAGACAGCCTTGGATGAAATAAGAAAGGCTCACACAGGCATATGGTCATTGCTTATTTCAAAATATATTAGCAGGGCATTTATTTAAATCTTTGTTTATTACACTAATTCTTTTCTTCCAAAGCATGAACTGCCAACCAGATTTACTGCCAACCAAATAAAAGGCCGCTGAACTCTACCTGCTCAGACAGTCTCGTGTCCCAGGCTACAATGCATTCTTCCACACACCGCCCCTGCCCCCCGCACTCAGTATCTCTCGCCTCCACACTAGGGGCCCAAGTTTTGGGCCGCACCTAGAACGGCGCAGCCCCGACCTGGACGCCCGTTTTTCGCGCTACAAAGTGCGCCTAAAAAAAACTTCCGTATTCTCCGGCTCCCTGCTGGTCCTCTTGAGCCAGGCGCGGCGCAGCACGAGCTAGGTCCCTGCGCTGAAAACAATGCCGGGACCTCTGCACATGCGCGCTACAGTGGGCGCGCATGTGCAGTAGCTCCAGGCGCCCAAAACTGTGTGGGAGAGGCCCGAAGCACGCAGCCCCTAGCCCTGGCCGAATGGCCTCACTGGGGCTGCCTCCCACGCCCAGCTCCTGCTTCCTCCCGACCCGACTCGACTCCCGCTTCCCCACCCACCCCACCCCCACCCCGGACCGGACCTGACCCGCGCTCCCCGCCCCCCCCCCACCCCCAACCTGACCTACCTCTCCCTCCCTCCCACCGCCCCCCCGACCCGCGCTCACTCCCTCCCTCCCGAACCAACCCGACCTCCTTCCTCCCCCCACCTGACCCGTGCTCCCGACCGGACCCTACCCGCCCTCCCTCCGCGCTCCTGACCCGCGCTCCCGACGCCACCTACCTGTAAATCTGGTGCTGGGGACAGGCATTGCCGAAGTCTTGGGCCCGGCCCGTTCAGCCTCCCTCCCCGTTCTCTTTTCCCCCCACCTTCTCCTTTTCCCCCCTTCTCCTCCCTCCATTCCCCCCTCCCTTCCCCCTTCCTCCTCCTCCCCCCTCCTTCCCCTCCCCTCCTCCTCCTTCCCCCTTCCCCTCCTCTCCCTCCTCCTCTCTTCCTCCTCCCCCTTCCTCCCCCCTTCCCTTCTCCTCTCCCCCTCCACCCCCTCCTCCCTCCTCCTTCCCCTCCCCTCCCCTCCCTCCTCCTTCCCCTCCCCTCCCCTCCCTCCTCCTTCCCCTCCCCCCCTCCTCCTTCCCCCCTCCTCCTTCCCCCCATCCCCTCCTCCTCCCCCCCTTCCCTCTTCCTCCTCCCCCTTCCCTTCTCCTCTCCCCCTCCACCCCCTCCTCCCCCCTTCCCTTCTCCTCTCCCCCTCCACCCCCTCCTCCCCCCTTCCCTTCTCCTCTCTCCCTCCCTCCTCTTCTTCCCCCCCTTCCCCTCTCCTCCTCCCTCCTCTTCTTCCCCTCTCCTCCTCCCTCCTCTTCTTCCCCCCTTCCCCATCTTCCCCCTCCCCCCTCCCTACCCTACCCCTCCTCCCCTCCCCCACCCTACCCCTCCTCTCCTCCTCCTCCCATCCTCCTCCTCCTCCTCCTCATCATCATCCTACCCCCCCTCCCCTCCACCCTCCTCCTCCTCCCCCCATCCTCCTCCTCCCCCCATCCTCCTCCTCCTCCTCCCCCCTTCTCCTCCTCCCGCCCCCTTCCCCTCCCTCTTCCCCCTCCCCCCCCCCCCCATTATTTCTTATTAATTTTTTTCCATTGATTTATTGGTTGATTTTTTGATGTTTTTATCATTTATTATTGATGATGGCTCTTTATTTGTAAAACTGAAGTGTTTAATGTTTGTAAACTTCCCTTTAAACCCCCCCCCCCATTCCCTACGCCTGATTTGTAACCTACGCCTGATTTTCTAAAGTGTAGACAAGGTTTTTTCGAGCGTACAAAAATCTTCACTTACTCCATTCTAAGTTAGTTTGGAGTAAGCTTTCACTCACGAAACTTTGAAATCAGGCGTAAGTGGCTGGACACGCCCCCTTTTGAAAAAAAAAAATTCTGTTCCAAAGTGAAACTGTTCTAACTGACTAGAACTGGAGCAAACTCAATGTCGAGAATTTAAATTTCTAAGATACTCCGTTCTACACCAGTTGCTCCAAAAAATCAGGAGCAACTGAGGCCGAAACTTGGGCCCCAGGAATGCTAATTCACGACTGTGTACTGTTTTACGTGCACTACCTGCTCTCCTGTAGGTCACTGACATACCCAGTCTTCAGATGTGAACCTCGACAATGTGTGTCAATGGCCCATTTGACCAAGTCCGAACTTGTCCTTTTCTGATGTCCACACGCACCTCAGTTTTAAGCTGGGGAGACTGGATAGTATTGAAGATCAGGATTCCTCGCTTGTTGGTTCACTTCAGAGGATAATTAACAGTCAACCATATTGGGGTGGGACCAATATCACTTATCAGCCAGCCCGGATAAGGACAGTAGAATTCCCTCCATACAGGACGTTCCTAAACCAGTTGGATTTTTACGACAATCCAAAAGCTTTTCATTTCAGATTTTTTTTTAAATTCTAATACAAATTCTCAAACTGGCATGGTGGCATTTGAACCCGCGGTATTATCCCGGTCTCTGGATTACTTACTGGTCGAGTAACGTAACCACTACTCTGCTGTTTAACAAGACTCCCAAAACAAGCGCTCTACTTGGAACTCCTTCACGGCAAGCGAGTCCAAGGTGGGCAGCGGAAACTTTACTAGGACATCCTGAAAGTCTCCCTGATAAAGTGCAACATCCCCACTGATACCTGGGAGACCCTGGCCAAAGACCGCCCTTAGTGGAGGAAGTGCATCTGGGAGGGCGCTGAGCTCCTCAAGTCTCGTCGCCGCGAGTATGCAGAAATCAAGCACAGGCAGCGGAAGAAGCATGCGGCAAACCTGTCCCACCCACCCTTTCCTCAACGACTATCTGTCTCACCTGTGACAGAGACTGTGGTTCACGTCATCTCACTCACAGCACGCATGCTGTGAGAACTCCCCCACTGTGAACATCTGACAAATGCTAGCTTGCTATCCATTCTGCTACTTGTCCCCTTGCGTGGAGGCCCCGACCTGCGAGAGACCATAAAAGGAGTGGCGTGCAGAGGCCTGGGAGCAGCATGGAGGCATACTACTCCAGGGAACAGCGCAAGCTGGTGCAGAAGGGCAACGGCAGGGAAGAGTAAGGTCAGCAAGGTCCAGGGTCGGTGATTGGAGCATGGGCAAATACAGCAGGAGCGGCGAGGTCAGGGCGAAGGAGCAGTGAGAGACTGTGGAGGGACGTGATTGGGCCCCAGGGGAGGCGTGAGTTCGGGGCCAGGGGCAGCACGGACCAGCCCACACTGCGATATGTGTGCGCACTATGTCCGTGCAGCAGAGCAGGTCTCCAGTTGTCTTGGGTAATCCTTGCCACTGGACCAAGACCTAGCTCCGTCAAGCCCGCATGGTGGCTGGTGTGCAACGGCCACCACACGTTAAAAAATATCCACACACAGGCATCTTCCACCCTTGAGGATGTAGTTCGGGTTCTTCTTTCGAAATACATGTGAACTCAACCTTCTTTTTGGCGTGGAAGCAAGTCATCGTTGTTTCGAGGGACTGCCTATGATGATGATGATGATGATGATGACGATGATGACGATGATGACGATGATGATGATTCTCGTATTGGACTGTTCAGCCACCTAAGAATCATGTTGAGTGGAAGCAACTCTTCCTCGATTCTGAGGGACTGTCTAGGACGATGATGATGTTTAACCAAACTCCTGTCATTTTGCTCTGTCAAAAACTGTTCCGATGTCACTGAGATAACAAAAATTCATACACAAGAATAGCTCCACAAGAAATAAGGGATCTTTAAAATAAAGTCAGCAACGTTCTTCCAAAAATAAAATCACATTTGAATCAGTTCAACTAGCTCATAGAAGCAGAGAAATTTACAGCAAACAAGGCCATTTGGTCCCTTATATCTGGCTCTACGCATTCCAAAAACAATTTTTCTTTCTCTCTCTCGCCCTGTATTGTTCTCTTGCTTCAAAAATTTATCTCCATTTCCCTTAAAAGATGCGATGATATTCTGCCTCGATCAGTCCCTGTGACAAAGCACAGGTTTTAACAAGTTGCTCAACCATACAAAGGTTTGGGGACAAAACAAACATTTGGTTATTGATGGAGGTAATGCTTGATGTGATATTGTTATCTCGATGTACAAAAGCTAGATGAGCTGCTGGTAATAGGATTATCACCATCTTAATTCCATCACTTTGCTAAATGACAACCTTTGTCTGGTTACATGGACCCCTCAATCTTTCTCCTATGGTACAGTCCATTGAGTTAGAAACGGATTGTATTTTCTGCCTCTCATCGAAATTCGAAGCTCCATGACAATGAATTTAAATTAACTTTTTATTCATCAACCCAGAGGGAAAGCAGAGCAAACTGTTGTGTACTGAGGTATTACTAGATTACATGCTGCATACTTACATGTTAACACAAAAATAGAATCTTACAGCACAGGAGGCCATTCGGCCTGTCATGCCTGTGCTGACAGTTTGAAAGAGCATTCGTGCTTCGTCCCACATCCCTGCTTTTTGTCCATATCCCTGCAAACTGCTCATCCTCAAGCACCTGTCCAACTCCCTTTTAAAATTATTTATCCACCACCTTTTCAGGTAGAGCGTTTCAGATCAATGTTCCCTTTAAGCTGCGTACCATGTGGCTCCATGGACCTCCAGAGCAACTGGCTCAAAAACGGCTCGTCAATGAGAAAAAACGCACATGCGCGGTATTTTGAATGGGCCTTGCAGCCCCTTAAAGGGGCCACCCACCCATTAAAAAAAACATGAACATTGTTTCAGATCCCGACAACTCATTAAAAAAATATCTCCTAATCTCTCCTCTTGATCTTTTTCCAAATGATTTTGAATCTATGACCTCTAGTTATTGATCCACTCACCAGAGGGAATATTTTTTCCCTATTTACTCTATTAAAACCTCGCATCACCTTGAAAACTTCTAAGTCACCTCTCAACCTTCTCTGTTCAAAGGAGAACCATTTTAACTTTTCCAACCACTCCTCACAACTGAAGTTCCTCATCCCCTGTAACATTCTGGTCATCATCATCATCATTGGAAGAATCGAGGAAGACTTGCTTCCACT
Source organism: Pristiophorus japonicus (assembly GCF_044704955.1). Taxonomy (NCBI): domain Eukaryota; kingdom Metazoa; phylum Chordata; class Chondrichthyes; family Pristiophoridae; genus Pristiophorus; species Pristiophorus japonicus. The sequence continues at coordinate 251,815,833 of NC_091981.1, forward strand.
CTTAAAATGAGTCCAATACGAGAGCCAGTCTCTGTCACAGGTGGGACAGACAGTCGTTGAGGGAAGGGGTGGATGGGACAGGTTTGCCGTACGCTCTTTCCACCGCCTGCGCTCGATTTCTGCATGCCTTCAGCGATGAGACTCAAGGTGCTCAGCGCCCTCCCGGATGCACTTCCTCCACTTAGGGCGGTCTTTGGCCAGGGACTCCCAGGTGTCAGTGGGGATGTTGCACTTTATCAGGGAGGCTTTGAGGGTGTCCTTGTAATGTTCCCTCTGCCCACTTTTGCTGTGAAGGAGTTCCGAGTAGAGCACTTGCTTTGGGAGTCTCATGTCTGGCATGCGAACGATGTGGCCTGCCCAGCGGGGCTGATCAAGTGTGGTCAGTGCTTCAATGCTGGGGATGTTGGCCTGGTTGAGGATGCGACTGTTGGTGTGTCTGTCCTCCCAGGGGATTTGTAGGATCTTGCGGAGGCATCGTTGGTGGTATTTCTAACCGAGACTTGAGGTGTCTACAGTACATGGTCCATATCTCTGAGCAATACAGGAGGGCGGGTATTATTACAGCCCTGTAGACTATGAGCTTGGTGGCAGTTTTGAGGGCCTGATCTTCAAACGCTCTTCCTCAGATGGCCGAAGGTTGCACTGGCACACTGCAGGCGGTGTTGAATCTTGTCGTCAATGTGCAGGGTGACTTGGACAGGTTAGATGAGTGAGCAAATGCATGGCAGATGCAGTATAATGTAGATAAATGTGAGGTTATCCACTTTGGTGGCAAAAACAGGAAGGCAGAATATTATCTGAATTGTGACAGATTAGGAAAAGGGGAGGTGCAACAAGACCTGGGTGTCATGGTACATCAGTCATTGAAAGCTGGCATGCAGGTACAGCAGACGGTGAAGAAGGCAAATGGCATGTTGGCCTTCATAGCGAGAGGATTGGAGTATAGGAGCAGGGAGGTCTTACTGCCGTTGTACAGGGCCTTACCACACCTTGAATATTGTGTACCGTTTTGGTCTCCCAACCCGAGGAAGGACATTCTTGCTATCGAGGGAGTGCAGCGAAGGTTCACTCGACTGATTCCCGGGATGGCAGGACTGACATATGAAGAAAGACTGGATCGACTAGGCTTATATAAGAATGAGAGGGGATATCATTAGAAACAAATAAAATTCTGACGGGATTGGACAGGTTAGATGCAGGAAAATGTTCCCGGTTGGGGAAGTCCAGAACCAGGGGTCTCGGTCTAAGGATAAGGGGTAAGCCATTTAGGACCGAGATGAGGAGAAACTTCTTCACTCAGAGAATTGTGAACCTGTGGAATTCTCTACCACAGAAAGTTGTTGAGGCCAGTTCGTTAGATATAGTCAAAAGGGAGTTAGATGTGACCCTTACGGCTAAATGGATCAAGGGGTATGGAGAGAAAGCAGGAATGAAGTTGCATGATCAGCCATGACCAGATTGAATGGTGGTGCAGGCTCGAAGGGCCAAATGGCCTGCACCTGCACTTATTTTCTATGTCTGCTCTTGTTGATAAGAGGCTCCCGAGGTATGGGAAATGGTCCACATTGTCCAGGGCCGCGCCGTGGATCTTGATGACTGGGAGGCAGTGCTGGGGGACAACAACCCAACTCGGGAGCAGCAAAGCAGCATTACAGATGGCTCAAGGCTGAGGTCCAACAAAAAGCCCGCGACCTAAAGAACAGGTGGTGGATGGAGAAAGCACAGGAGATACAGCAGCTGGCCAACATCCATGATGTGCGAGGATTCTTCACCGCAGTCAAGGCCACTTCCGGTCCAAACACCCAAGGCCCTATCCCACTGCTGGCGAAGAACAGGGAAACACTCATCAGTATCCTGGTAAATCTCCTCTGTATCCTTTCTAAGGCCTTTACATCTTTCCTGAAGTGTGGAGCCCAGAATTGTCCACAATATTCCAGCTGAGGCCTAACCAGTGATTTATAAAGTTCTAGCATGATCTCTTTGCTTTTATATTCTACTCCTATATTTATAAACCCAAGTAACCCATATGCTTTTTAACCACCTTATCAACTTGCCCTGCCACCTTTAAAGATGTGTGTATATGGACACCAAGGTCTCTCTGTTCATCTACACTTTTCAAAAATGTGCCATTTATAGTATACAGATACAACATCTGCAATCCAGCAACTTCAGGACCGAGACTGTGCCAGCTTTCGGACCTCGCTGCCGGCGCTTCTCGCTGCCCGCCGATTCCCGCTGTCCCCTGGTGCTGCGTTTTTTTAAATCGGCTTTTACCAGTTTCCTCGTCCTTCACCGCCCGCTGTCCGTTTTTCGGACAACTCCAATTTTCAGACAGCTGGATTTGAGATGTTGTATCTGTACTGCCATTCCATATTAGTCCTCCCAAAGTGCATCACTTCACACTTCTACACAATGAATGCCATCTGCCATGCTTCACCCATTTCACCATCCTGAAGCTTATAACTATCACTGTCTACTACTTTGGCAAGTTTCATATCATCTGCAAACTTTATAATGCTGCTCTCTACATCTGTGTCTAGGTGGTTTATAAAAATTGAAAAGATAATGAACCCAAAACTGACCCTTGGGGAACACCAGTGCAAACCACCTCCCAGTCTGATAAACATCCATCCACCTGCCACTGAGACTATTTTGTATTCATACTGCCACTTTCCCTTAATAACCTAATAAACCTCCTTGACTTCTTTGATGAGTAACAGCCCAAATGAATGATGAAAAATCCTATAACTTAATATACCTAGACTTAAACACAGTATTCAGCAAAGTTACACACGAAGTTAAGCTTAAAGTGGTGTGGATTCAGAGTAAATCTTGGAAATAGATAACAAATTACCTGACATGTTATCTGATCATTCATACATTGCTGTTTGTGGGAGCTGTCGTGTGTCCTATATTACAACAACGACTACACTTCAAAAAGTACTTCCTTGACTGCAGAGGGTATTTTGGGCATCCAGTGATCGTGAATATAAGCAAGACTTTCATCTTTTTTTCTTTCTTGTTCGAGGAGTTATGTCAGGGTGGGTGGGGGAGGAAGAAGTACTGAATAGTGTGCCCGTGTGAGCTGGAGTTAGAAGCTCAATGCAAATTATACAAATTTGTAGCTGATATCAAATTAGGAAGGACAGCTGGTTCGGAGGAGGGAGCTTGGGAAATACAAAATGAGTTGGACAAAATATATAAGTGGACGAACAATGACAGATAACATTTAATACAAACAGTGTGAAGTACTGCACAAGGGAAGAAATAAATGGGCAAAACGCACACTCGGAAAATGTTGAAATTGTGATCAAAGGCAGTCCCTCGAAATAGGGGAAGACTTGCTTCCACTCCAAAAGTGAGTTCTCAGGTGACTGAACAGTTTAATACGAGAATTACAGTCTCTGTCACAGGTGGGGCAGATTAGTCGTTGGAGGAAAGGGTGGGAGGCGAGTTTGGTTTGCCACACGCTCTTGCCACTGCCTGCGCTTGTTTTCTGCATGCTCTCGGCGACGAGACTGGAGGTGCTCAGCGCCCTCCCGGATGTTCTTCCTCCACTTAGTCTTTGGCCAGGGATTCCCAGGTGTCGGTAGGAATGTTGCACTTTTATCAAGGAGGCTTTGAGGGTGTCCTTGAAACGTTTCTTCTGCCCACCTGGGGATCGCCTGCTGTGTAGTAGTACCGAGTAGAGAAATTTGTGAAGGGTGAAACTGAAAGAGCTCTGTGCGTCTTTACAGACATGGTGTTCAACGTGTGCATCCAATGCAAAGCAGCAGTCAATGAAACAAATAGAATGCTACACTGTATAGCCAAAATGCCAGAGTCAGGAACTCATTTGCCAACTGCATCGTGCACTGGTCAGACCACCCCGTCAAACACCTCACCGATACACAATGGGGACATTTGAGCACTGGAAGCAGTTCAGAGAAGAAAGTCACAAGGTTGATGCCTGGTGTCGGAGGTTGCGAGGATAGATTGGAAGAACTTGAGGGGAGATTTTTCTGGGCCTGCATCCAGGCACACTGGATTACCTGGACAGAGTGAATACCAGGAAATAGGGTGAGCCAGACTGTAAAGGAATCTGCCCAATTTTTCTTGCATTTCAATTAACTGATACCAGGCAATCCAGTATGCTGAGGCATAGGCCCAGGAAAATCTTCCTCTGGGCTTTTCAGCCTTGAAAGGTGCCCAAAATAAATCTGGATTATTACTTCAAACTACATAGAGTGTAAAACAAGGGAACACTGCTTCAAACTAGTAAAAGTATATTTAGCACTGATGTCAAGAAGTTGGTCACAGAAAATTATCAATACATGGAATTATATATGACCCTGGTGAGACCATACTTGAAGTACTGTGCACAGTTTTGGTCTCCTTACCCAAGGAAGGATATATTTGCCATAGAGGGAGTGCAATGAAGGTTCACCAGACTGATTCCTAGGATGGGGGGGGGGGGGTTGTCCAATGAGGAGAGATTGAGTAGACTAGGCCTATATTCTCTAGAGTTTAGAAGAATGAGAGGTGATCTCATTAAAACATACAAAATTCAAACAGGGCTTGATAGGGTAGGTGAAGGGAGGATGTTTCCTCTGGCTGGGGGAGCCGAGAACTAGGGGTCACAGTCTCAGAATAAAGGGTTGTCCATTTAGGACTGAGATTAGGAGAAATTTCTTCACTCAGAGGGTGGTAAATCTTTGGAATTCTCTACCCAGAGAGATGTGGAACCTCAGTTATTGAGTATATTCAAACCAGAGGGCGATAGATTTTTGGATATTAAGGGAATCAAGGGATATGGGGAAAGTGCAGCTGAGGTAGATGATCAGCCATGATCCCACTGAATGGCCGAGCAGGCTCAAGGGGCCAAATGGCCGACTCCTGCTCCTATTTCTGATGTTCTTATGAAATGTGGATTCCTGAATAAACAGTGGAGAAAAACAAACGCCTGGAATTTCCTGCTGCTGTCGCTCTTTTCGTCCATAATGAAGGTTAATTATTAATTCATTTAATCACAAATTGAGTCAATAAGATTTCGATTTTCACAGTTGACTGGAGGGGAAAGTGCTGACCCCAATCCAGCGTACGCACAACCTTTCCTTCACATACACCAGGCTTGTGTAACCCTGCACATCAATTATTAGTCCACTGGCAATGCACGGAGACTTGGTTTATTTTAGTCTGATGCAAGCAATTTGTCCGCTGCAGGAATGAAAGAACCCCCACAAAACTCCATCAATGCTACACCATGCTGTTGTTGTTGGAAAGGGATACCTTGAAAAAGGCCCTTAATCAAGCCATAAAGCAAACCATCACAGATAGTTGCAGTTGATACTTGTAGTGCGATTTATAGTTATTGCTTTCTGAGGCAGTGAAAGCAATAGTTATACTTCACAGTTGGCCACTACCTCATGCAATTATTGCACAAATTTATCTTTGGTATGTGCAGTCTGAATGCACTGAAACAAGTCCGACATAAAACGATTGCCCCCATAAATCTTCAAATCTCCCAAGTCAGCCACAAAATAAAATCATGTCGGGGGTGAGCAAAATAGAATTGCTAACCATTTCAGAGAAAACTTATGAAGCTGCTATTCACATATAAAATTAAGACAGAGTCATCTCAAAACTCTGAGGATCCCTTTGTTCCACAGGGCTTCAAAGCCACATGCAAAGCTACTAACAGTCTGATGACGAAGCCTGCCTCTGTTCTCCTATTCTTCACCCCCAACCCCCACCCAAAGGCCTGATCAGAAACCCCCTGCTGGTACAGACGTCAGTTCTGATCCTCACATAACTAAGTCAATGCTCTCGTAGTGAATGAGCAGTGTAACTGAAGATTTATTTGTTGTACGCCACGAGTGAATCTGTTGAGTGCTGATTAACTGCTGGAACTGCAGGTCAAGCCATCTTGTCAAAGTGAGGACATTTTCTTTACTAAGGACACTCAGTGAAACACAACTCATCTGTATTATGCTTTGTTTGGATAAAAATCTAAACCCCTTTTAGGTACTTTTTTTTTTAAATACAAGTGGCATTTGCCCGGGAAGCTATTTTAAAAACTATTAAAAAAAAGGATACAAAATAAATAGTTGAGAGAGATAAAATAATACCTTGTTTAAAGAGTTACTACGCATTTTATGTGTAGTTTTCTCCAGAAGATATACGATGTGCTCATACCATGATGTGCCATACTGTGCTGCACATCAGTAAGTAACTAAATCATATGGAACAGGAACAGAAATGCTTAATCAAGTCAGCAGCCGAGAGAAAAATGCAATTACATTTTAGGCATAAACCTTCATCTTATTTATTTATTCTCGGGGATGGCACTGGTAAGGCCGCATTTCTTGCCCACCCCGAGTTGCCCTGAATTGATGGGCAACGTCGAAAGGCATTAAGGATCAAGCAGATAGTATAGGACTGTAGAGTAGCCTGGGCGAGAGTGACCGGTCCCCTTCACTGAGGGATATTAATGAACCTGTTGGGACTTTCTTTTTAAAAAACAATAATCCATCATTTTCTGATCTGGCTTTCGATCTTCAGCAGTCTTTTTTTTCTTCTTTGTATCTCTCGTGTTAAATTTCAATTCTCAACCCGCAATGTTCAATTTACCTGCTCAATATCGAGTAGCTTTTTAAAAATAAATTCATTTAGGGGACGTGGACGTCGCTGGCAAGGCCAACATTTATTGCCCATCCCTAATAGTCCTCGAGAAGGTGGTGAGCCACCTTCTTGAATACAACTGAGTGGTTTGCTGGGCCATTTCAGGGGGAAGTTAAGAGTCAACCACATTGCTGTGGGTCTACACCAGACATAAGAACATAAGGAGTAGGCCATTTGGCCACTCGAGCTTGCTCCACCATTTAAGAAGATCGTGGCTGATCTGATCTTGGTCTCAACTTCCCCGCCCTCTCCCCACAACCATCGACTCCCTTATCGTTCAAAAATCTGTCTATCTCCACCTTAAATATATTCAATGACCCAGCTTCCACAGCTCTCTGGGGTAGAGAATTCCACAGATTCACGACTCTCGAAGAAGAGTCACATGCAGGCCAGACTGGGTAAAGATGGCAAATTTTCCTCCCTACTGGACATTAGTGAACCTGAGGGGTTTTTACGACAATCCGATAGATTCATGGTCACCATTACTGATACTGGCTTTTTAATTCCAGATCTATTTAATTAACAATTTAAATTCCACAACTGTCGTGTCTCTGGATTACTGGTCCTGTAACATAACCACTATGGTAACGTACCCATAAAGCTGGAAGCATTCAACAGTTGAACAGATGGCAGTGGACACGGTCCCCCCACAACGTTGCTGATGGTGTCAGCCATGGCTCAAGTTGGTAGCCTTGCCTGAGTCAGAAGGTTGTGGGTTCGAGTCCCACTGCAGAGCACAAAAATCTTGGCTGACGCTCCAGTGCAGTACAGTGCTGCACTGTTGGAGGTGCCGCCTTTCGGATGAGACTTTAAATTGAGAACCTGTCTGCACTCTCAATTGGACATAAAAGATCGTAAGTCACTATTTCAAAGTAGAGCAGTCGAGTTCTCCCCGGTGTCCTGGCCAATATTGATCCCTCAATCAACATCACTAAAACAGATTATCTGGTCATCATCACATTGCTGTTTGTGGGAGCTTTCTGTGCACAAATTGGCTGCTGCGTTTCCGACATTACAACAGTGACCACACTTCAAAAGTACTTCATTGGCTGTTAAGCGTTTTGGGATGTCCGGTGGCCGTGAGAGGCGCTATAGAAATGTAAGTAAATCTTTCTTTCATGTTGTCACAGGTCCTTATAATCTACAGAAGCACTGGAACTTAACAGCTACAGCTGTGGACAGCTCCCTCGCACGTTTTGTACCCTTTTCTGCTCATGCAGCATGAAGAAAAGCTGCTGCGATGTCACAGATGTGCAAGTGTGAAAACAAGTGTCTCCTTACACATGTTTTCCAAACAACAGGCATGGAAATAGAAATGCTGCTCCCCAGACCTCCTCCCCCTCACACCCCTCCTACTCCCCCTCACACCCCTCCCACTCCCCCTCACACCCCTCCCACTCCCCCTCACACCCCTCCCACTAAATTATTTTAAGAATTTATGAGAAATTCTATTCAATACCTGTATTAGTCGAAAGTTATCCTCATCCCCAAATACCTCACTGTGAAGTGTTCGGTCTCCCTGACCAATCCCCCTTATGTGTTTTTTTCTTTCAGGACAACATAGCTTTACTTGGAGCTGGTGTACTTGGTCACCGCCTTTGTCCCTTCTGACACGGCGTGCTTGGCCAGCTCCCCGGGCAGCAGCAGGCGCACGGCGGTCTGGATCTCCCAGGAACTGATGGTGCAACGCTTGTTGTAATGGGCCAGGTGGGAAGCCTCAAAAATATCGTTCACAAAAGAGTTCATGAAGCCCATGGCCTTGGAGGAGATGCCGGTGTCGGGGTGAACCTGCTTCATCACTTTGTAAATGTAGATGGAGTAACTCTCTTTCCTCGACTTTCTGCGCTTCTTGCCGCCCTTCGCTGGGGGTTTAGTGATGGTTTTCTTGGTGGTAACTGTTTTCTTTTTGTCAACCATGGTCTCCCGGTACAGATTATGGCTTCTCCAAGCAGCAGTGCTAATTAATACTGGGGACTCAGTCTCCGATGAACTTTCAGAGAGAGAGATTACAGAAGCTGATTCACAACTATCTGATTGCTGTGGGATGGATTCGAACCCAGGTCACAAAGATGAAAGGATAGTGTGTTAACCCATTATTCCAGGCAGTCCTTCATCAAAAGGAATTCCTTATCCCTATCTATTTCTGTAACACTAACATTCTCATCTTAAAAGACTAATTTTTAGCCTAGCATTGGCCCTCACATTTTAAAACAAGAGCTGCTCTGTGTGTTTACGAAATAATGTGGTATGTTCTCTCAATACTCAGTGCAGAAGTGCACTACTTACTGCAGTACTGAGCCGTGCAGACCAGAATGGTCTCACGGTTTGAAGCCCCGGTCTGTGCTGAGCTGACAAATCTCAGCTGAGGCAGTGGTAGGGAATGACATCAGGTCACAGTGCCCATATATTGGGGAGGGGGTGGGGGTTGTGCTTTTGATTGCCATGTGATCACTGAATGAGGACAGGATTAGACTTTCCTGCACCGTCCTCTCGGCTGCTGAGTGTCTAGGTTCATATCATAGAATGACACAGCGCAAAACAAAGCCTTTCGGCCCACTGTGACTGTACCAGTTCTTTGGTACAGCTATCCAATTAATGCCTCGAATTTTTTCCCCCAAATATTTATCCAATTCTCTTTTGAATGTTGCTATTGAATCTGCTTCCACCACTCTTTCAGGCAGTGCATTCCACATCACAACAACTCGCTGCATTAAAAAATGTATTTCCTCATGTCGCCTCTGGCCTTAAATCCGTGTCCTCTGGTTACCGATCCTTCTGCCACTGGAAACGGTTTCGACTGATGTAATGTATTATCACATGGTTTGGTATGAGCATGCTCAGTTCGCTCTGGCCTAATAAAGCAAGCACATGGACCAGCAACTCATTGCGTCTCTGTCCTTCATTTGTTCTACCCAAATATATTCCACCTTATTTACTCTATCAAAACATTCATGATGGTAAACACCTCCATCAAATTCTCCTTGACCTTCTCTGTTCTACAGAGAGCATTCCCAGATTATCCAGTCTCTCCATGTAACTGAAAGACTGCATCCCTGGTACCAGTCCAGCAAATATCCTCTGCATCCTCTCCAAGGTCTTGACATCCTTCCTAAAGTGTGATGCCCAGAATTGAACACAATACTCCAGCTGATGCCTAACCAGTGTTTTATGAAGGTTTAACATAACTTCCTTTGCTTTAGTACTCGATTCCTCTATTAATAAAGCCAAGGATCCCATATGCTTTTTTAAAAATCAGCTTTCGCAACTTGTGATGCCAGTTTCATGGATTTGTGTACATACACCCTCAGGTCTCTCTGTTCCTGCACCCCTTTAAAATTATGACATTTAGTTTATGTTGCCTTTCCTCATTCTTCCAACCAAAATGCTTTACTTTTCCGCGTTAAATTTCATCTGCCAAGTGTCTGCCCATTTTACAAGTCTCTCTATGAGTAACAGCCATATTAGCCAGTTTGCTAATGTACTGCAGGGCTGCCGAGACCCATACCCTGGCACATGTCACAACTTCAGGGAGCAAAAAAACGTTTAAATAAAAAAAGGCGTTAAACAATCTCTGTGAGGTAAAGTCATAGTATCCAAGCCACACAGAGTAGGAAGGTCCCAGGTTCGATTCCTAAACCATACTTAGTTAGCTGATGTCAGCTAAAGCAATAGTAAAGCGCTACAACTGGTCACAGCACCATTGGGTTAGGTCAGGATCAGGTTCAGCCTGCTATCCATCACATAGTGTGCCAGCATTCACCATCAAAACTTGTACTTCAATAATGGTAATTTGGAAGAAAGCAATAGTTAAATTTATATAGCACCTCGCACAATCACAGGATGTCCCAAAGCGCTTTACAGCCAATGAAGTACTTTTGAAGTGCCGACACTGTTGTAACGTAGGAAACGCAGCAGCCAATTTTGCTCACTGCAAGGTCCTACAAAGAGCAATGAAGTATTGACGATCTAATCTGTTTTAGGCGTTGATTGAGGGATAAATATTGGCCAGGACACCGGGAGAACTCCCCAGCTCTTGTTCAAATAATGCCGTGGGGTCTTTTACATTCATCTGAGGGGACAGGCAGGGCCTCGGTTTAATCTCTCATCCGAAAAACTCCCGACAGTGCAGTCAGCATAAATTTTTGTGCTCAAGTCTCTGGAGTGGGACTTGAACTCAGAACCTCTGACTCAGAAGGTTGTGAGGGTGCTACACACTAAGCCACAACTGACACCTTGGATGACCGTTGTCCGTGCTACTTTAGAGGAATAAGTATCATGAGTGGGGGTGGAGGAAAGAGGGGAGAGAAGGAAGAGAATTGGAGATGAAGGGGTCAAGAACAGAAATATTACTTTTGATATTCTGATCTGAAAAATAAAATATAAACAAGCAGTAAGCTCCAATGAGGAGAAACTCTCTTATTTAACCACATTAACAAATATGTGAAGCAATCTTGTAATGTAAAACAGAAAATTAGCAGCCCTCTGAATACACACCCTTTGAAAGAACTGATTCTTACATCAGACAAGAACCTGAATACATTTTTAGCACCATTAAACGGCACTCCCTTGCTACTCATTACACTGTGGTGCAATCCCTGAGATATGCAATTCTTCTCTGGTTCAGCCACTTGTGAAAGGGGGAAAAGATCAAAAAGGAAAAAGGTCTTAGGGAGGGGTTTTCAAGTACAGGCGTGCCCTAGTGTAATCACATTACGCTGACCTTCAACTTTGTTTTCTTGGGGGTGGGGGACTGATACTGTACCAGCCATTTTGTAATATAATTACCTCAAAAACCTGTTCAACAAGTTGCTGAAACCCGAGCAATGCAATACTTGTAACTTTTCTCAAAAGGCAACCAATAACTTAAGCAGTTTTCAATCCAAGTGTAAGGTCCTTCAGTTTGCCTCTGCAATACTTGCAGTTAACCACAAGGAAGCACCAAATATCTTCATTACACCAAGCAGCAACGCAAACCTCTTCCCTCAGCTACTAACTACAGAACCACGGTTATATTTTGAGCAGCCAAGCATTAAACTATGCCCTGTCCCACAGATAAAACCCTCAATGTTCACACAGATCACATCCTTTATTCATTTCTTTTTCACAGTAGATGCAGGTAAGGAACACGCTGTTCACCAGGCTAATATTGGTGTGAGTGTAAATTGAAATAGTTCAATAATCGAAATATGAAGGATTGATCTCTTCCTCAATGGCATATCATCAGAAAGTGCCCCTTTGTAGCAGTTGTAGTCATTTTATATATATTTAGACAGCTGGTTCTTTCAGTCAAAAGAACTGCTGTTTCATTGTGTACAATCCATTCAGAGGTATGAAAGTACAGTACTTTTTAAAATCACAAGAAATAATTCACTTTATGGTTGCTCTCCCAAGAGGCAAGACATTTTTCCCAAAATTTTCTAATGTACCCTGAGCTATCTTCACCCGTCTGTTTCACGAACACGAGGACGAGCTCAGAGTTTTCACTGGCGAGTTTATTTTGGAGTTAATGTAGTAACAGACTGTACTCTCCAGCTCCATAAACCATGCTTCAATGGACACTGGCAAAAACACAGCCCACTTCCAGGCTGGTCAAGGCACAATATAAACCAAGGCAGCCTCCAAGCCTGTGTTTTTTTAAATATTAATTTACAGATTTTAATTTCTTTTATAGGTGTTGCATCTGGTTATAAAAAGATATTCGGTTTCCCCAATCCCATCAAAAATTTGCGAGACAGGATAGGGTTAATTTCTGCCAGCTTTTCACAGTAATACAACGTTTGCACAAATCATGTCAAAATTAGATGCAGAGCAATAGCGACTTGTTCTTCTACAATACACTGGCTGCTTATTAAAAAATCAAGAACATTAAGACTATGAGCCTCCCTCATGACTTTGTCGCAGTCAGGCTTCTGGTAGGGCCATTATAATTAGCCGTAGCATTGCTGGTATAGTGACCGGGGGGGGGGGGGGGCAGGGAAGGAAAAATCAGCTGGGATTCCCAATCCCAAATGTTGTTCAGGAATCCCTAGTGGAAAGTGCACGCAGGACAACAGGGAGAATGAAGATCTGCTGCACAGCTGAATAGTCTGCCGACACCCTGCCAAGACTCATACACGGCCATTTCAATGGCCTACTAGAGGGAGCTCATCGAACTGGACCGAAATAATGACCTCCGGGAGAGAAGGGGTGGTAAAAAGGAGAAAAAAAATAAAGCAGGAATAGGTCACAACATAACAAAAAAAAAAGTAGACAATGGAATCATTCACAATGTCCAGAGCACTGCATTTCATGGAGAAACTGGCCGTCAACCTCAGCCACTTCACTGTAATCAGCAAAACAAGATCCCTGCTGAGCAAGCAGTGAAAACCAAGACATTCAGAACGAGCCTGGCAAATTTCACTGAATGTGCACCTGGTGTCCTCAAACTAAGCTTTTATAAAGTGTTTCCGAGACAGTTCCAGAGATGAAGTGTGAAGTAATAGTGAAAATGGAGCAAGAATGGAGAAAGACACCATACACTTCATTGGACAAAGGGACAGTACCAGGAATACAAGCCAGTCTTTAAAGCAAGTATTTCATACCAAGAAAAATGAACTGTGCTCAACCGGTTACTATTTTTCAAGAGATTTCTTTCACGTTCCTTGCAGTTTTTTTTCTATCAAAGGGAACAGAAAGCAGCAATCACACAAACATTAATTCTGTTCCCTATTGGTTTCAGAACAATTTGAAAGCTTCATTTTACAGCAGACCTTGCGGCATTATTTCCATAAAGGTGTTGGGAGGCTGCAATTTTCTGCAACATCAAGTGAGGAGATTGTAAAATGACATGATTCATCAAGATTTCTGGTTGTTTTCTGCATGGCAACCAAGAGGCGACTTCCCTCTAGCATGCCAACTTAACAACCTGATTACAGACTGTGGTACAGCAACTTCCCGCATCCTCAACAACGTGCATTTATATAAGTGCCTTTAACGTAGTAAAACATACCAAAGTGCTTCACAGGGGCAGTACAAGACAGAAAATTTGACACCAAGCCACACAAGGAGAAATTAAGGCAGATGATCAAAAGCTTGGTTAAAGAGGTAGATTTTAAGGAGCATCTTAAAGGAGGAAAAAGAGTTAGAGAGGCGGAGGACTGTGCCAGGGAATTCCAAAGCTTGGGGACTGGCCAACAGAAGGCACGGCCACCAATGGTTGAGTGATTATATAATCAGGGGACAGAATTAAAGGAGCGCAGATATCTCCGGGGGGGGGGGGGGGGAGTTATGAGGCTGGAGGAGATTAGAAATAGGAAGGGGAGAGGCCATGGAAGGATTTGAAAACAAGGATGAGAATTTTGAAATCTAGGCGTTGCTTAACCAGGAGTCAATGGAGGTCAGCGAGCAGAGGGGTGATGGGTGAGAGGGCTTGTAGTCAGTGCCCAGGGAATGGACTTTGTGGTGGGCACCAAATACTTGAGGGGGAAAAAAAATTCGAGGCATAAGAACATAAGAATTAGGAACAGGAGTAGGCCATCTAGCCCCTCGAGCCTGCTCCGCCATTCAACAAGATCATGGCTGATCTGGCCGTGGACTCAGCTCCACTTACCCGCCCACTCCCCATAACCCTTAATTCCCTTATTGGTTAAAAATCTATCTATCTGTGATTTGAATACATTCAATGAGCTAGCCTCAACTGCTTCCTTGGGCAGAGAATTCCACAGATTCACAACCCTTTGGAAGAAGAAATTCCTTCTCAACTCGGTTTTAAATTGGCTCCCCCGTATTTTGAGGCTGTGCCCCCAGTTCTCGTCTCCCCGACCAGTGGAAACAACCTTTCTGCCTCTATCTTGTCTATCGCTTTCATGATTTTAAATGTTTCTATTAGATCACCCCTCATCCTTCTGAACTCCAACGAGTAAAGACCCAGTCTACTCAATCTATCATCATAAGGTAACCCCCTCATCTCCGGAATCAGCCTAGGGAATCGTCTCTGTACCCCCTCCAAAGCTAGTATATCCTTCCTTAAGTAAGGTGACCAAAACTGCACGCAGTACTCCAGGTGCGGCCTCACCAATACCCTGTACAGTTGCAGAAGGACCTCCCTGCTTTTGTACTCCATCCCTCTCGCAATGAAGGCCAACATTCCATTCGCCTTCCTGATTACCTGCAAACTAACTTTTTGGGATTCATGCACAAGGACCCCCAGGTCCCTCTGCACCGCAGCATGTTGTAATTTCTCCCCATTCAAATAATATTCCCTTTTACTGTTTTTTTTCCCCAAGGTGGATGACCTCACATTTTCCGACATTGTATTCCATCTGCCAAACCTTAGCCCATTTGCTTAACCTATCTAAATCTCTTTTCAGCCTCTCTGTGTCCTCTACACAACCCGCTTTCCCACTAATCTTTGTGTCATCTGCAAATTTTGTTACGCTACACTCTGTCCCCTCTTCCAGGTCATCTATGTATATTGTAAATAGTTGTGGTCCCAGCACTGATCCCTGTGGCACACCACTAACCACCGATTTCCAACCCGAAAAGGACTCATTTATCCCAACTCTCTGCTTTCTGTCAGCCAGCCAATTCTCGATCCATGCTAATACATTTCCTCTGACTCCGCATACCTTTATCTTCTGCAGTAACCTTTTGTGTGGCACCTTATCGAATGCCTTTTGGAAATCTAAATACACCACATCCATCGGTACACCTCTATCCACCATGCTCGTTATATCCTCAAAGAATTCCAGTAAATTAGTTAAACACGATTTCCCCTTCATAAATCCATGTTGTGTCTGCTTGATTGCATTATTTCTATCTAGATGTCCCGCTATTTCTTCATTAATGATAGCTTCAAGCATTTTCCCCACTACAGATGTTAAACTAACCGGCCTATAGTTACCATCCAATGGGCACCAAAAACAACGGCTGCAGATTTCCCAATATTTAATTGGAGAAAATATTTACTCATCTAGAACTGGATATCGGACAAGCAGTCTGATAATTTAGAGACCGTGGAGGGGTCAAGGGAAGTGATGGTGAGGTAGAGCTGGGTGTGGTCAGTGTACAGGTGGAAACTGACGCTGTGTTTTCAGATGATGTCACCAAGGGGCAGCATGTAGATGAGGAATAGGAGGGGGCCAAAGATTGATCCTTGGGGGACAGCAGATGTACGATGCAGGGGCAGGAAGAGAAGCCATGGCTAGTGATTCTCTGGCTACGATTAGATAAATAAGAATGGAACCAGGCAAGTGCCGTCCCATCCAACTGGACGACGGTGGCGAGGCGGTGGAAGGATGGAGTGGTCAACCGTGTCAAAAGCATGGGTTTAACAGTTGCAAAATTCTGTTGCTCATCTGCACAGGGACAAAGCCAAAGTAGTTTAATCACCCGTTACTCAGATTCAATCCAAAATGAATGGCAAGGATAGTCAGCTTTTTTTCTGTATTGTGTTTTAGACCTGATTAACACAAAATGCACATTGTACCCACCCATAGAATGAAATAAACAAATTCTGAACAATACGATTTCTGAACAACAATATTCCTCAGTCCCTTTTAATGAACATTTCAAATGTATTAATTTCACTCTTGTTGCTAGTTCTGGGTTAAATCCATTTTTGTGCTATTAAAAGTGTTTGGAAGAAAACAGCACTGAGATGGAACTTAACTGCATTGGATTGGGTTCACCACCCAGAGCTAGACAGACTGGCTTTTCTATGAGAAAGTGAGCTGAACAGTTCCGATTAGGCTCTCATGGCAACAGAGTCCATCCATTGCATGCTAATGGACTGCAACAAAATCCACCCAACATTAAGAACGACAGCAGCGTTTCTGGACCAAACTACAGGTACAACCGCATACTCATGTATTTATCAAAGGATATTGCAATGGTCGAAATGAAAGTGCCTTGATGACGCTGTGTAAATGTACTCCTTGCAGATCCTTGGTTGATGTTCTGCTCGATCAATAATTTCTGCTGGAATGTTCAGATGTGTGTGGAAGTTAGGCAAGTATATGATTTGGCTTGGCTATGAAGGCCCTGCCCCCGACAGTCAAATACCATGATAACCTTTTCGACAGACAAAGAATGGACACGAGTAAGATGGCAGAGAGCTGCCGGCACTGGTGTAACATTGTGGGCCACCCCAACCTGCGAGAGCACACCACCGCAGGTCGGGGCTATAAAAAGAGCTGGAGCATGCCATTGCAGCTTCCAGCGCGAGCCACTCCAAGTGTGCAACGGCTTCGAGGTGGGCGACTGGGTGACGTTATCAGGTCCCAGGGTCATCGTTTGGAGCGTGGGCAGGAGCATCGGCTTGGCCCTGGTAAAGCAGAGGAGCACGGAAGGCCGTGACGGACTTGCGACAAGTGATCAGGGCAAAGGAGTTATCAGGGATCGTGGCTGAGATTTGGTGGGTGATCATGACGGAGGTTCAGCGAATGTTTGGTTCGGCGGGAAATCATGGCGGAGGTGCGGTGAGTGTTTTTGAGGTGGAGGAGCGGTGAGGGATCGTGGCGGGGGTGCGGCGAATGAGGGTATGGGGCCCAGAAGAGCCCAGGGCCCAGGGGCAGCACAGGCCAGCCCACATTGTTATGTGCGTGCGCACTAGGTCCGTGCAGCAGAGCTGGTTTCTCCAGTCGGCCTGGTTAACCCTTGCCACTGGATAAAGACTCAGTCGAGCCCGTGTGTGGCTGATGTGCAACGGTCACCACACGTTAAAAAAAATCCACGCACAGGCATCTTACACCCCTTCAACTGGAGTTAAGGACTGGAATATCGGGTCCTTCATTGAAACATCTGTGAACTCTTGTGGAAGTAAGTCATCCTTGTTCGAGGGACTGCCTATGATGATGATGAACCATAACTGAGCCGAGCAGAAAATTGGGGAGGAAAGTTTGTGTGTCGGCAATTTCACTCCACAATCGTCAATAAGTGCCATTTCAAAGATTATTCTGCTGATCGGGTATGTCATCGTAAAAGCTGCACAAGACCTCCAGCCCTAACAGGGTTTTAGCTGACGAGTGCGCACGTGGACTTCAAATATTGGGATCGTGACCAGACTCCACGGACCCACACTTGACCACTCCAGCTGCATGCAGGAATACACATGATACTCCTTTTTCATCCATTGCACAATGCGCAAGCCAAGCCCAAATTAATCAAAATAATCCATGCAATTGGACCCGATTATCACGCGCAATATAACCCAGGACAGGTGTGGACACCGAGGAGACAAGAACGCACGAAGCTAGCAAAAGAGATCTTTGGGAACAGTAAAACAGAGTGGAATGAAAACATGGATTATTCAGTATATCCAACACATCAAGATTTGCTTAAATGTTAGCTGCAAAGTTATCTTCGAGAGTCAAATGAACTGCATTTCATTGCTCCCCAATGCACTAATTCTGTTTAAACCATGTGTTTAACTATGTAATTAAATATCTTGCAGCTGGTACGTATCCATAATGCATGTGAAAGTATGTGTTATGCTTCAAGGAGCAACACATGCAAAGTACCATTCACAGTTACAGCTGAATGGTTCAAATAACCACTGTTAACCACACTAATGTATTTGGACAGGTGGAGGCCCTGACAATCACAATCACTAAGGAGGTGGTACTCAGTAAGATAATGGGACTATAGGCGGATAAATCCCCTGGACCTGGTGGCTTGCATCCTAGGGTCTTGAGAAGTAGCGGCAGGGATAGTGGATGCATTGGGTGTAATTTATCAACATTCCCTGGATTCTGGGGAGGTCCCAGCAGATTGGAAAACCACAAATGTAACACCCCTATTTATAAAAGGAGGCAGACAAAAAGCAGGAAACTATAGACCAGTTAGCCTGACATCTGTGGTTGGGAAAATGTTGGAGTCTATTATTAAAGAAGCAGTAGCAGGACATTTGGAAAAACATAATTCAGCCAGGCAGAGTCAACATGGATTTATGAAGGGGAAATCATGTTTGACAAATTTGCTGGAGTTATCATAAGATGTAACGAACAGAGTGGATAAAGGGGAACCAGTGGATGTGTATTTGGACTTCCAGAAGGCAACTGAGAAGGTGCCACATAAAAGGTTACTAAACAAGATAAAAGTTCACGGGATTGGGGGTAATATATTAACATGGATAAAAGATTGGCTAACTAACAAATTTGGCAGATGGAGTATTATGTTGGAAAGTGGGAGGTTATGCATGTTGGCAGAAAAACTCAAAGAGCGCGTTATTATTTAAATGGAGAAACATTGTAAAGTGCTGCAGTAACAGTGGGACCTGGGGGTACTTATACATGAAACACATAAGGTTAGTATGCAAGTACAGCAAGTGATCTGGAAGGCCAATGGAATCTTGGCCTTTATTGCAAAGGGGTTGGAGTATAAAAGCAAGGAAGTCTTGCTACAGTTATAAAGGGTATTGGTGCGGCCACACCTGGAATAGTGCGTACAGTTTTGGTTTCCATATTTAAGAAAGGATATTCTTGCTTTGGAGGCAGTTTAGAGAAGGCCATAAAAGGAGCGGCGACCGTAGGCAACGTGGAAGCATGCCACTACAAGGTACAGTGCGAGCTGGTGTAGGAGGGCAGTAGCAGCCAAGAGTGACGTCATCAAGATCCAGGTCGGTGATTGGAGCGTGGGCAGGTACAGCAGGAATGGCGAGGTTGTGGTAAAGGAGCGGCGAGAGACTGTAGAGGGACGTGATCGGGGCCCAGGGGAGGCACGAGTTCGGGGCCAGGGGTCCAGGGGCAGCACGGGTTAGCCCACACTGCAATATGTCTGCGCACTAGGTCCATGCAGCAAAGCTGGTCTCCAGTCGTCTTGGTTAATCCTTGCCACTGGAACAAGACCTAGCTCTTTCAACTGGTGTGCAACGGCCAATATGCGTTAAAAAAAATTCCACGCACAGGCATCTTCCACCCTTCAACATGTAGTTCGGGACCTGGAATCTCAGGTCCTTCAGTGAAACACCTGTGAACGCATCTCTTTTTGGTGTGGAAGCAACAAAAGCCGCCAACTATACTCCAGCAACGTACGCAAACCCAATCAAATTGCTCACATTTTTCTTCAAATCTAACCATCTGGAAGCAACAACTGCCACAAAACAATACACTAAATTGCTCAATTTTCTAATCGTTTTTTCAGCCACCATTTTCCTTCCATATTCTGCAAAGCACCGTAGAATATTTTTCCCATGTTAAAGATGCTATATAAATTTGAACCGTTATTCTCTGTTCCATATGTGCAGCTAAAAATAACGAATGTAACACATACATTTCCCCGAGACCTCGGCCTTTAACCTGGACCTCAAGTGCTGGGTCCCAGTTCCTGCTGACCAATTCGATGTTGAAACATGCCTAACGATTGCCTGCCACATTTCGCTGCGTTGGTGACCACACTTCAAAACACATCCATTGGCTGTGGAGAATCTGTGGAATTCCTGAGGTTGTGAAAGGCGCCGTTTAAATGCAAGTTATTTCTTTCTTTAATGTGAGTTTTAGTCTTTATTCTGTGCCTCTCTCTCACAACCGCCAACCTAAGTCCACAACTGAAAGGATTCTGGTAGTTGGAGGTCCTGTTGACTAATTCCACGTGTGAAAGCTGCGTGGGAGTTGTAGTTTCCAATCTGCGATAAAGAAAATGTACCAACCATTGTAAGGCCTGACCAGTAAGGGAGAATTTTTTTTATTTTTTTTTTAAATGTTGCATTTTAAATATAAAAGAAATTCTGAGCTGAAAATGCTTTTTGGGATGAGGATTTTTTCCCAATGAGGGGGCTGATGTTTGTGCTCGGTTGGAGTGGGATGTTTATGGGGCGCTTTAATGCGATCGGGGACATTATGGCTACAGCCATGCCACACCATTTTCAATTGCCACCTTTTGAAGGTGCTGGAGACTCAACAGTGGGAAAACATCCCCAATGTTTGCTATACCAACAACAGCTTCAGCGAGGACTGCAAATTTACTGTGAGAAGCAAAGTGAAGAAGGGAACCTTTTACAATCATGTATCACAAAAATAATGAGCAGTGAACAACAAAGTTACTTGTATCTTCAGCAACCTTTACAAAATGGTCGATAAATAGTGCCACACACATTATATCTCTGAAGACTGTGACATTCAGCATCAATGTGTGCGCTATATTTACCGCTCATCAGTCCTGTACTTTACTGTGTCCGTACATTTGCTATTTTACGGCAATAGGCAAATTGTTACCACATTTAGTCCACGGTTAGCATTCGAAACGGCACTCCAGGTTCCAGACTACCTGTGAGGGAATGCCGCAAGGCACAATAGTATGCGGGCAAAATAATAAGTCACCTGCATTCATATAGGGCTTTGAACTTTAAAAAAATATATATTCCAAGGTGCTTCAAAAGTATATTAAAAAAAACCAGATGCCAAGCCAAAACAGGCGATTAAGAGGGCTTGGTCAAAGAGGTCGATTTTAAGGTGGGTTTTTAAAAAGAAGAGGAGTGGAGAAAGGTCCAAGAGAGAAAATTCCCCCAAGTGTGGGAGCGAGGCAGCAGAAAAGATGGCCATCATTAGTGGGGTAAAGAAGGGTGGGAGCACCAGAGGACAAAGGCAGAGGAATGGAAAGTTGGGTCAGGTGGTGTATTGTAACGCTGCAGGAGACTAGAGAGAGAGGGGAGTGAAGAGCAGACGTATCAGCAGGCTCTGGGGCTTGGTGCGAGCATTACAATCAAGCCCAATCCTGTTCTCACCCAATATCCAGAGGTGGACAAGCTCTGTCCAATTCTCATTCAATTCAAGGATACTGAGGCTAATTGTATCTTCCAAACCACAGCCCAGCTGACTCTGCACACATCAGGAATCAAACGCGAGACTGTGAAGAGCCTTGGGACATTTTACTACGTTAAAGGCGTTATATAAATACAAGTTGTTGTTGTTGTTGCATGATTCAACTATTCACCAGCTAAACGGAGTGATTGGGGAGTCCAAATGTCACCTTTGTAACAGGACTGCAATCAGTGTAGACAGCGTTAATGGCACATGTCACTTAAGAACATAAGAAATAGGAGCAGGAGCAGGCCATTTAGCCCATCGAGCCTGCTCCGCCATTTAATAAGATCATGACTGATCTGATCATGGACTCCGCTCCACTTTCCTGCCCACCCCCCCCATATCCCTAGACTCCCTCATCGCTCAAACATCTGTCCAGCTCCGCCTTAAATATATTTAAGGCCCCAGCCTCCACAGCTCTCTGGGGCAGAGAATTCCACAGATTTACAACACTCAGAAGAAATTCCTCCTCATCTCAGTTTTAAATAGGCGAGCCTGCATTCTAAAACTATGTCCCAGAGTTCTAGATTCCCCCTTTCATCTCTGGAATCAACCTAGTGAACCTTCTCTGAACAACCTCCAATGCAAGTATATCCTTCCTTAAATATGCAGACCAAAACTGTACGCAGTACTCCAGGTGTGGCCTCTCCAATACCCTGTACAGCTGACCACTTCTCTGCTTTTGTCTGTCGTTTCTCCAGATGTGACTGATCATCCCATTAAGAATTCTGATAGTGGTTCCTCTCGTAGTTCAATTATCTCAGTCTGAAAATGAGCAGAGACCACCAGAAAGGCCCCAGGTTTAACCTCTCATTGGGTGCTGAGTTAGCCAATCACAGTCAAGACAGCAGCAAAGGGATTAGAGCTGACTGCAGCACCTTTGGGTTAGTGAAAGGCAGGGCAGGGAAGACAGCAAACCCACTTCTGATCACTATCCACTGACTGCTGTTAAAAAGTGTTTGTGGTGCTGGTGAAGGACAAGATTGGAATTACCTGATGTGCCCCCTGCAATCGAATATTGTCAACATTAATAGAATGGTGACAGCTGGTGTCCACAGAACATTACATAGAAACATAGAAACATAGAAAATAGGTGCAGGAGTAGGCCATTCGGCCCTTCTAGCCTGCACCGCCATTCAATGAGTTCATGGCTGAACATTCAACTTCAGTACCCCATTCCTGCTTTCTCGCCATACCCCTTGATCCCCCTAGCAGTAAGGACCTCATCTAACTCCTTTTTGAATATATTTAGTGAATTGGCCTCAACAACTTTCTGTGGTAGAGAATTCCACAGGTTCACCACTCTCTGGGTGAAGAAGTTCCTCCGCATCTCGGTCCTAAATGGCTTACCCCTTATCCTTAGACTGTGACCCCTGGTTCTGGACTTCCCCAACATTGGGAACATTCTTCCTGCATCTAACCTGTCTAACCCCGTCAGAATTTTATATGTTTCTATGAGGTCCCCTCTCATTCTTCTGAACTCCAGTGAATACAAGCCCAGTTGATCCAGTCTTTCTTGATAGGTCAGTCCCGCCATCCTGGGAATCAGTCTGGTGAACCTTCGCTGCACTCCCTCAATAGCAAGAATGTCCTTCCTCAGGTTACCTCAGCATGAATTACCCATCTTCAGAGAGAAGGGGAGAAAATCGATAGGGTTTCTACGAGGCTTTTAACCAAGCTCATGTAGCTTAATATCGCACTGGTAATGGCACTGACTGTTAGGTGTAATGGTGTCAAATCACATGATGAATAGCGCATTTTAAAGGTCTGATGGTCCAAGCAAATTGGACTGGACAGTACTCTTAAAGGGATGAAGTAAGGAAGAAAAGGATATGTTTAGAAAGACAGTGCACAATGTACAGAACTGACACATACCAAAAGGGAAGGCAGCTAACAGAGGGAAAAGACTCATGTGGGTAACTAGTACTGTGGGGGAATAAAGGGGAAATAAACAAGGGACTGTTCCTAAAATATAAAACTATTGGTATCACGATGGGCCAAGACTGCTATACAAAGGTGAAGGTGGTTAAGAACTTGGTCAGAGAAACTAAAATAGAAAATGAGATCAGAATAGTAGGAATATTCAAAGAAAGGTCAAGCATTTCTGTAGATATATTTGGAGCAAGTAGGTGAAAAGGAACTGGTGGGGGTTCACTGAAAAATCCCAACGTGGCATAATATCAAGTGACTCAGGGTAGCAAATATCCGAAATGAATTCTTCGTTTGTGTTCACAGCGGAGACCGTCGGCAGTCTCGTAAGCATGGAAGTTGAATTTCCAGTGGGTAGGGGACGCAGAGGAAGTACAGAAATAGAAATTTCAGATAAGGTGGTCAGAGTTTCTGGCCTAGACAGCTGAAGGCGCGTTGCAAAAGTAATACAGGATGCTGTGGGTTCAAGCCCAGCCACGACGCAAGCACACAATTTAGGTTGGCACATCAGTGCAGTGCTGAGGGTGTGTTACAGACCTAGCTGTACTTTCATACAAAAGGTGGTTAAAGAAATTGCTCGTTAAATCAACCAAATCTGTACCACTATCTTGATGGAATCAGAAAAATGGAACACTGCCTGCGGATCGGAAATCGCCCACACATCAATATTTAAAAAGGAGGCAAAAGTATCAGATGTTACAACGGAGACAGAAGACTGTCCAGAGACTTGAGAATATAATCCAGGCTGACACCTCAGTGCTGGACTGAGGGAGTGCAGCACTGTCGGAGGCACCCCCTTTTTTAAAATTAGACAAATCAAGTGCACACATCTTCCCTCTCAGATGGACGTACAAGATCATTCGAAAAAGAGCAGAGGAGTTCTCTCCGGGGTCCTAGCCAATACTTATCCCTCAACCAACATCACTAGAACAAATAGCTGGTCATTACCACATTGCTATTCATGGGAGTTTGCTGTGGATACACTGGCTGCCGCGTTTCCCTACATTACAACAGTGACTACACTTCAAAAGTACTTTATTAGCTGTAAAGCGCTTTTTGGAAGATACAAGGTCATGAAACACGTTATATAAATGCAAGTTATTTTAACATGACATGCGGTTACCAGCTGTGAGCCGCAGGGATCTATGCTGGGGCCACTGCTGTTTACAATGTCGACAAATGATTTGGTGCCAAGGACAGAAAGTGTTTGCAGAGGACACCAGATTTGGAGGGGGAAAGTGGTTTCAACCAATTGGGAAGAGGAAAACCAAACATATGAAGAAAGTGGGCTGGTGATTAGCTAATGTATTTAATGTGGACAAACATGAAGTAATGAAACCAGGGAACAGGAAAAACAGCAAGATTATAAACTAAATGGCTCCAAGCTACAGGAAACCTGTCAGTGGGTAAATCTAGGGTTGTGATGGATAGCTCACTGAAACCAAGCATGCAGTGTACAGCAGCAGTAAAGAAAGCTAACTAGATTTTGGGACGAGAACCAGATATAGAGCACAAATGACAGGAGATGATAAGAGTCTGTACAATGCAATGGTATGAGAACATCTGGAGTGCTGTGTACAGGTCTTACAAGCAAGGATCTCTGGACATTGGAGGCAGTGCAGAAAAGGAAAACCAAACTGCACTGGTTAAGGCATCTGAACTATGATAAGAGGTTAAAGAGGCTGTTTACTCTGAAGAAAAGGCTCAGGGAACGTTATTATTCAAGTTTGTTAAGGGAACAGATAGACTGAATGTGTCCAAAATTCCCACAAATTCTAGAACCAGGGAGACACACTCAACCTTAGAAGAAGGTAGGTGCACAAATGACTTAGATATAACTACTTTATGCAGAAGGTGGAATGGACCATGCAGGGAGGCAGACAGTGTGGTATGATTTAAGGAAGAACTGCAGAGATATTTGCAGTAGTGGACAATTCAGAGATATTGGGGTAGAAATTGGACAGTGCCACAAACAGAGTACAACAACATGCCCGAGCAGAGAGCCCGAGGGCCACCCCGAATCAGTGCGCATCATCTTAACTTTGTCGAGCTGTGGACGCCCGTTCGACAACCAGACATAACTCAGGGCTTAACCCAATTCCCTGATGAGTCGAACAGAGTTTAGAAAATGGGGTGCAGGGCTCTCATTTCAGGTGGCCACCAGGGCGGCTGAAAACACAAAGGCCCTGACGAATTTAGCAGCTGTCTTAAACCTGCGCAGGCGTCCGTCATGCTAAATTAGTTATTGTTGCGCTCATTTTACAGTTGTGAAATGCACAATGATGTTGAATTTATTCCACCTTTCATTTTTATTAGCCATCCGGATGGACTGCAGAGCCCTTTCCACCTCTGTACTCACAAATGGAATGTTCTGGATCAGTCAGAAAAGTTAAGACTGCGGGCTAGAATTTCCTAACAGCCCACCAGTGCCCGATTGCCACCCAAAAGACCGCTAAGATTCCCAAGATTATCGCCGGCGAAAACTTCCCCCCAAAAAAGGGCCAGTGAAAAAAATGGCCGTTGCACCCCGATTCTTGGCGAAAATGTGGAATTTAGGGTCGATTTGGCAATTCTTAAAGAAAATGGGCGATAATTAATAAATTCACTAAAAATTTACCCCGAGGCTGCGGGTTGGGCCTAGGAGGAGAAAGAGAGAGAAAAAAAATCTCAAAAAACAATATATAAAAAAAAAATATCATAAAAACATTCTCAGAACCCTTTTAAACTTAAATCACTGCAAAAGAATTTTAAAATAATGAGTAAAAAAACCAATTACTTACCTTTTTCTTGCAGGGCTACTCACCTACCGCCCAGCTCCGTTGATCCTAGTGGGCGGTTTAAAAAAAAATACTTACCTACGGGTCACCGCTGAGCCAAATATCATGCCAGGGCGATCTGTGGATGGTGTATGCTAGCGGTCCGCTCCCCAGCAGCACCTCAAAACCGCCGGTGTAACTCAACTGGGCAATTTCTCGCCGACCTGGTTATCGCCCAAACAGGCCAATAGCGCCGAGAAACTGGGCGGTGAACCAATGCAATTTCTAGTCCAGTTTTCAAAATGTCTTTTGATATTACTGTTGAAAAGATTAGAAGTGTTCCTCTGTATTATTGAACATAGCGAGAAAGGAACAGGCACCACGACTCATTATGTACAAGATAAAATAGAAAAAGCTGGAAACATTCAGCAGGTTCTGACGAAGAGTCAAAAGGGCTGAAACTATTAACCCTGCCTTCCTCTCGCCACAGATGCTGCCTGGCCTGTTGAGAGTCTCCAGCCATTCCTGCTTTTATTTCAGATTTGCAGCACCTGCTGTATTTTATTATAACATACACACACACACACACACACACACACACACACAGGTTTAATGACACTCAGTATTCAATGTGGGTGTGCTGGGGAAGTCGTGGGAGAACTGAGGGAGGAGGAGAGGAGGAGGAGACCTAGCTAGAAGCCAGTATCTTAAAATCCATATCACTGCAATTTGTGCAATGTTGAATGCATTGCCCATTCCAGCTATTTTTGACTATTTAAACGTTGAACTTGGATCCAAGTTGGGTCAGTGATGGTCACAGCCTATGAATCCAATTTTCAACAGTGATAACTTTCAGATAAGCAGAGTTTCCAGAATGTATTTAAAATCTGGCACAAGATCAAATCCAGGTTTGCAGCTGAAGAGTACTTGCCAGGGGCAGTCAACAACATGCTGTGAATGAGTGGGAATACTTCTGGTTTGAAAGCTATCAAGCTCGGGTAGATAATTTAACATGCCAGTAGAATACCACATCAAACAAGTACAAGGACAATCCACAAGAAACACCTGCATGTTACCTACCTATATTGTAATTATTTTATTGTAACAAATGCAGAACACCACATTGATTGCAGCCCTAGGATTTATACATATGATATTGGGGAGGGGGGGGGGGAACTCCATTATCTTGAGAAGATCTTTTATCTTTATTTGGCATTTCTTGCAAATGTGTGGATCAGAAAACTCAGAGGGTGGCAATTCATGGATTATGAATCCACATCCAAGCATTGAACAATGCAGCAAAGCACAGCATGCCACACATTCCTGAGCAGATGCGCAGGTCAAGAGGATAATTGGACCCAGGGAGTTAGGATACCACCCATATCCTAACTCGCACCAAGTGCCTTTCACCCATCACCCCTGTGCTTGATGAATAACATTGGCTCCCGGCCCAGGAACATGTTGATCTTGATGATGATGAGGGGGGGTGGGGGGCAGGGGTGCATAGGGGGGGGGGGGGGGTAGAAGGGAGAGGGACAAAAATCCTGTGATATCTATGTACTATAATTAATAATATTATAGCTCGGGGAAGCTAGAGAAGTACATGATGGAGATTCTCATCTTTGTTTTCAAATCCCTCCATGGCCTCACCCTTCCCTATCTCTAACCTTCTCCAGCCCTACAGCCCTCTGAGATCTCTGCAATCCTCTAATTCTGGCGCCTCTCATTCCTGATTTCCACTACTCTAGCATTGTGTCTGTGCCTTCAGCTGTCTAGGTCCTAAGCTCTGGAATTCCCTCCTTAAACTGCTCTGCCTCATTACCTCGCTCTCCTTTTCAAGTCACTCTTTTAAAATTTAACTCTTGATCAAATTGTCCCAAAATCTCCTCCTTTGGCTCGGTGTCAAATTTGCACTGACAACGTTCCTTGGGATGTTTTACGAAGTTAAAGGCCCGAAGTGCAAGTTGTTGTTGAGAGTGGGTAAAGGAGGGAGCTAGAAAGAGGGTGAAGGGGGGGAAAAAATGGAAAGGGATGGGGTGGGGAGAATGAGGGTCGGAGAATTATCTCAGCATAGAGAGGTGGCTCAGATTTTCATCCAAGTTGGCAGGGATGTGGTTAAACTATTCCCCCATCCAAACCCGGGAATTCCTATCAGTCTGGGGGAAACCAACTCCCTTCAGCAATAGGCCCTGACAATGCTCTTTGTGCGTGTTGGGAGATAATTATGAGCAAGCTTTTGCCTCCCACAAACCAAACTGGGTGAACTGATGACAGGCAAGATATTCAACATCCTTGACATTAAAAATATTGCCACCGAGAGGCAAACCTGGTACTACAGACAGTATGATGGTTTTGCTCATGGGGGAAGGGAGTAACTGTGAACATTTTCAATGAAATGTGCACTCCAAGCACCAAATTTAATATATAAGGGAAAGCTAGATAAGCATGAGAGAGAAAGGAATAGAAGGATAATGGAAATTTGCTTGTTTACAGAATAACGGACAGTCGTGTAATTCAATCTCCAAAGCACCCGTAAAAATCTGATTTAATAAAAATGGAATTTGCTTTATTCACTCAATATAAATCAGTAGTTCTGATGTTATGTCCTACCGGGTATAAACACAGATCACATATTTCAGGTCTGCGCTAGATAATTATTCTGTTGGATTCAGCATCACCAGTCTCTCGGTAAACAAATCCCCATTGCATACAATCAGCACTTTGCTGTCCAATTTTCTAGCCCTAGTTCAGCATGACTCAGGCCATAACAATAAAAACCCCACACTATATGAACTCGGTACTGTAATCTCACACAAGCCTCTCTGATCATTCAAAAGTTAGACTAATCAACACTTTAGTTAAATGAGGCAAGATATGAACTGCCGGGCTGATTTATTTTATAACAACAACTTTTATTTATTTGGAACCTTTAATGGAGTGAAATATCCCAAGGCACTTCACAGGAGTATTATATGGTAAACATTTGACACCGAGCTGCATATGTAGAAATTAGTGCAGGTGACTAAAGGCTTGGTCAAAGAGGTATGATTTAAGGGGTGTCTTAAAGGAGGAAAGAGAGGTAGCGAGGCAGAGGGGTTTAGGGAGGGAGTTCCAGAGCTTGGGGAATAGGAGGAATAAGAGTTCGAGTAAATCTCACTTAACTGTGACTTCATTCAACAGAGCTCTTCATTGTGAAGAAAATAATAAATTACATCACACTGTCCTGGTTAACAGACAAAATTAAGTTTTCTGACCAAGGTTTCCTTTAAACGTAGATTGTATCAATCTTAAAGAAGCCTTGGCCCCAGTCTGTCTCTCTCAGCAGATCTTCCAAGACCAGTCTCCAGACTATGTGGTTTTGTCTTTCATTCCCAGCTGGACAGCAGCTTGACCTCTGACCCTCTCCCCAGCTCTGAGTCATGGGGTTGCTCACCCTTCCCCCATCATCATCAAATTGGGAGATAACCTCGAACCGAAATGCCTCACCCAAATGAATTGGAGCATCCCAACAATATTAAATGTGGAAGACCGCTGGAACGTTAAACAAATTTCTATTATTTCAAACAGTCTGGACAAATGTTTTTCTGAATTCTAATCCACATCTTTCAGCAATACAGTCCTGCAAAATTAACCCCTCGAGAACTAAACTTAACTTGCACTGAATTTACAGCACAGGAACGGGCCATGCAGCCCAACTGGTCTGTACCGGTGTTTATGCTCCACATAAACCTCCTCCCATCCCTCTTCATCGAACCCCATCAGCATCTCCTTCTATTCCTTTCTCTCTCATGTGCTTATCTAGCTTCCCTTTCAATTTAAAAGTAACATTTTAATGTAAACCAGACCAAGATCTTTCTGTGGCAAAAACAAAACAGGACACACACTAACTGTTACAGAACAATGCCCCGTCCACACCATGAGTAATGTCACAGGAAATCTTCTAGTGTTTTAGAAGTTTATTAACAGAGCACTGGAGTTCAGTTTGGTCACGTGTAAATCAAAAGTTACTCCTGGAAAATCCTTTAAGAAGAACACACTGTTTAGTAAGAATGACAGCCTGATCCAGCAAGTGTGAGCGCTTCATGGAATGTGATCAAAGCATGGTGCCACTTAAAAGATGTTCCTTTTCAAATGAGACAATCTAATTGGTTCAGAAAATCACACATGAACGACTTGCCATTTCAACACAAGGTCAGGATTCTTCAATATTTAATAGGTTTCAGTTCTGCAGACTAAATACTGTAATTATACTGTAATTAGACTTCGCTTAACCATTTACACTTACAACCATTGTTTAAGATAAGAAAAACAGAAAATGCTAGAAATCTCAGCGGTCAGACAGCGTCTGTGGAGAGAGAAACAGGGTTAATGTTTCAGGTCGATGACCCTTCGTCACAGCTGGCGAAAGTTCAAAATGAACAGATTCTTAAGGAGCACTGAAAGGAGGAAGGGAGGAAAGAACAAAAGGAAAGGTCTGTGATAGGGTGGAAGACAGGAGAGATTTGAGAAAGAAAAGGGATGATGGGCCGACTGGAGATGGTAATGGCACAAGTTAGAAAAAGATGAGTCTAGATGGGGTGTGAATGGCGGAATAATTATCAGCTGCCAGGAGAAGCAGAGAGAGAAAAAATACACAAGATCGACCCAAAACATTAACTCTGTTTCTCTCCACAGATGCTTCCCGACCAGCTGAGATGTCCAGCATTTTGCAATTTTATTTCAGATTCCAGTATCCGCAGTATTTTGTTTTTGTACCATTGTTTAAGGTTGATTACGATAAAACAAAAGATCAAACAGATTGAGGGCCTAGACAATGGCGCTGGATCTCCACATCATGATGCATGGAGAACTGAGGTCTACCACACAGCAGCTGAAGCAGCTTGCATTGCCCAATGTGGCCACCCAGTAACTGCAACGCTGGGAGCCTGCGCACAAAGCACATCGAGACTGAAAAATACAGGGAGACCTCCACCCTGCCTTGCCCCTTCCTCCAATAATGTAACTGGAGCACATGATTGGAACAGGGGTGGGGTGGAAATTAACATTTTCCTGTTCTTGAGCCTCGCACCCTCCCTTCCCCCAGAAAAACTGTTGGTGCTGCCAGCAGCCCTTCACCGGCTGCTGATGCTCAGAATTCTCACCTGGACAACCACCTCCTCTCAGAGCTTTCCGAAAAGTAGTTAAATGAGCTGCCACTGCATTGCGGGAAGAGGGCAATTCATTTGTGCACAAGTGCACACAGTTCCTAATGGACAAGGGTCGTTCTGACGGCCATCATCCGGTATAACCTGCACCTTGCAACCATGTGCGAGTCTATCTGTAATTAGATTGATACAACCGAATTCACAACAGGCCCAATATTAACAACAGAGGAGTACTACCCTCAAAACAGATGTAAACATAGCCTAGCAACAATTTAGTCTTCAGTTCTCAGCATTATCTTCTCCTGGTAACAATCAAGACAACAAAAAAAAGAGGGAAAAAGCAGAATTGCTCAATTTATAGATACTTATAGACCTTAGAACACAACCATATGAAAAACAATTAGATATGTCCTTAAACTGATGCTAGCTTTGCTAACACACAAATTGAAAGTTCATTGGCAGATGGAGTATAATGTGGGAAAGTGAGAGGTTATTCACTTTGGCAGAAAAAATAAAGCAAATTATAATTTAAATGGAGAAAAATTACAAAATGCTCCAGTACAGCAGGACCTGGGGGTCCTTGTGCATGAAACACAAAAAGTTAGTATGCAGGTACAGCAAGTGATCAGGAAGGCAAATGGAATGTTGGCCTTTATTGCAAGGGGGATGGAGTATAAAAGCAGAGAAGTCCTGCTACAACTGTACAGGGTATTGCTGAGGCCACACCTGGAGTACTGCATGCAGTTTTGGTCTCCTTATTTAAGAAAGGGAATATTTGCATTAGAGGCGGTTCAGAGAAGGTTCACGAGGTTGATTCTGGAGATGAGTGGGTTGACTTATGAAGATAGGTTGAGTAGGTTGGGCCTATACACATTGGAGTTCAGAAGAATGAGAGTTGATCTTATTGAAACATATAAAATAATGAGGGGGCTCAACAAGGCAGATGCAGAGAGGATATTTCCACTCATAGTGGAATCTAGAACTGGGAGCATAATTTCATAATAAGGGGTCGCCCATTCAGAACAGAGATGAGGAGGAATTTTTTCCTCTTAGGGGGTTGTAAATCTGTGGAATTCTCTGCCCCAGAGAGCTGAGTCAGTGAATATATTTAAGGTGGAGACAGACAGATTTTTGAGAGATAAGGGAATAAAAGGTTACGGGAAGCGGACAAGGAAGTGGAGCTGATTCTATGATAAGATCAGCTATGATTTCATTAAATGGCGGAGCAGACTCAAGGGGCCAAATGGCCTACTCCTGCTCCTATTTCTTATGTTCTTATAAACAAAGCTCTCAATATTCAAATAGAATTAGCAGGAATTAATTTTTGAAAATACTTTTATAAGCTGAAGAAGCCATTCCACACCAGTCATCAAAATCTTTTCAAGACATCATGAATTTCTATCAGTTGTTTCTCTGCTGTTATTTATTTTCTGGTCAAAGCATTGCATTTTGTGATCACTTGCTTAAGACACACAGATTGTCATTTTTTTTTAAATTCCCATCGACAATTATTGGTAAATGTAATTATTGTGGACTGACATTTTCATTTTCTCTTTCTCCACCCCCTCCCCCTGCACAAATTATATTATTCAAATCTTTGATTAAAAGGGAGGGGAGAGAAATTGAGGTCCCCAGTTTTATCATTTGCCATTAATTCTTTGCAGGAAATAGGTCACCAAAAATAAGTGATCAAATAAATAAGAAATTGTAGAGAAGAATTCAAAGTAATTCAAAAATCACTCAAAAATCACTACAGCCACTTGTTTCGTAAACATCTCTGGTAATTATCACTTTTATATAAACATACTTTCCAATGTAGATTTTTTTTTAAAGTATCACATTTTGCATTTTAAATATATTAAACCCATATCACTCGATAGTCTTACATACACTGCTGATCTGCAGGCTGCAATAAAATATTGATATATATATCATGCAGGTTGAAAACTGACCAACCTTTAGTTAATAGAATTTTAAGATTTTCTTTCTTTTATTGCTCTGAGTTTTATAGCAGGTCAATAAAATCTATAATAAGGGCAAATTCGTAACTTTTTGGACCAAATACTTTGAATGCAATGTCAAATCCACTCAGAGCTTCACACTTGTTCTCAGTGAAACCCGACACAGATTCATGCACAAACGATTGCTTGCATCCGACTGTGTACGAGTAAGCCTTACAGCAAGGAAGGGTCTAAATCCAATCATTGGTCTGCACTGAGTTAGCAGCTCTCAGCAAATGCACAACTGTGGTAAGGCACTGAAATTGTCTTCAGCATCTATAGGTTACTGCGGAAAGTATGAGGAGAGTTCCCATGTCGGATCAATACCCAGCAACCTCTGCTGGAATGTGCACATTTGGACATCAGGTTTTAAGAAGAAAGGCTTGCATTTATGTAGCGCCTTTCATGACCACCGCACGTCTCAAAGCGCTTTACAGCCAATGAAGTACTTTTGGACTGTAGTCACTGTTGTAATGTGGGAAACGCGACAGCCAATTTGTGCACAGCAAGCTCCCACAAACAGCAATGTGATAATGACCAGATGAGCCGTTTTTTTGTTATGTTGATTGAGGGATAAATATTGGTCAGGACACCGGGGATAATTCCCCAGCTCTTCTTCAAAATAGTGCCATGGGATTTCTTTGTCCACCTGAGAGAGCAGACGGGGCCTCGGTTTAACGTCTCATCCGAAAGACGGCACCTCCGACAGTGCAGCACTCCCCCAGCACTGGACTGGAGTGTCAACCTAGATTTAGGTGCTCAAGTCCGTCTTGAACCTACAACCTTCTGACTCAGAGGCGAGGGTGCTACCCATTGAGAGAAAGCGGACACTGGGTTTCACTGTGGTGGCGGTCCCTCCAACTCACCAAGACTCAAATGTAGAATGGCCATCTGGGCAAGCTATCGGAGAATGGCCAATGCTCACAAAACCACAATGTAGATACTAATAAGGAAGACTATTGAGCCCAATGTAGCTAATCCACCCAGAGACACCCTCAAGTCCCCTCTTCACAGCATTTACTTCTCAAATGAAATCGAGCTTTTCACCTTAGAGATCTTTCTTTGCATTGAATACATTACATAAAGAATGAAGTTAGACTGGAATGGGCGGGGTAGCAGAACCATTTCGAAATCTAAATGAATCTGTTGAATGGTGGAGCAGATTACATAGTTTTCCTGTACTGACCTGCCTATGCCACTCTTTATTGAAAAAACAATTTTAGTACCACTCCTGCATTATAACAAACAATTCCTTTGCTTTTATGCAATTCATCTTTCAACAGCAGTTGCTTTGTAAGTATGAACATTGCATTTGCATGGTAGTTCAATAGACTGCAAATCTGCATGCATTGCAATTTATGGCCGAGTTAATGGCCAGCAGGAACAATAAATGCTGCTCAGGTTAAGAGCAGTCATCCATCAATAATCTGTCTTAAGGGAGAGGTCCCAAACATATACACCTCTCACAAACATACTGAAAGTTGCATTCTGGTGATAATCCAGTAAATGAAATGTTTTCCACTACATTAAACAAATGAAATTATTCAAATTTAATGCTGCTTTGGCAGACGATTATGATGCCCAGCATGTGTATCTGTAAAGCATACACTCCCATATTCCGCCACCAGGGAGCGCATCCCCGAAAGTCCCAAGGGATCCCAGCATCCCTTGGGAGCACTGTATATAAGCCGGTCCCGAAGGCCTGTTCCTCATGCTGGAGTGTCTTAATAAAGACTGAGGTCACTGTTACTTTAACCTCCTGTGTGCAGTCTCATCTGTGTTAGGAACACAATAACTGGCGACGAGTATACGAATCCAACACAAAGATGCAGCAAACTGTGGGCATCCTGGAGAAGTTCTCGGAGGGTGAGGACTGGGAAGCCTATGTCGAACGGCTAGACCAGTACTTTGTAGCCAACGAGCTGGACGGAGAAGGAAGCGCTGCAAAAAGGAGAGCGGTCCTCCTCACGGTCTGCGGGGCACCGACCTACAGCCTCATGAAGAATCTTCTGGCTCCGGTGAAACCACAGATAAGTCGTATGAGGAGCTGTGTACACTGGTTCGGGAGCATCTTAACCCGAGGGAGAGCGTGCTGATGGCGAGGTATCGGTTCTACACGTGCCAACGATCTGAAGGTCAGGAAGTGGCGAGCTACGTCGCCGAGCTAAGGCAACTTGCAGGATAATGTGAGTTTGATGGCTACCTGGAGCAAATGCTCAGACTTTTTTGTACTGCGCACTGGCCATGAGACGATCCTACGAAAACTTATGACTGTAGAGACACCGACCCTCAGTAAGGCCATTGCGATAGCACAGGCGTTTATGTCCACCAGTGATAACACCAAACAAATCTCAGCACACAAGTGCTAGCAATATTCATAAATTAACTGGAACTGTGTTTGCGAGCAGAAATGTACAGGGCAGAAACCACGAGTCTGCAACTGCCAGCAAGTCTCAGGTGACCCAGATGACTCAGGGTCCGCAACAAAGAATGAATGCAAGGCAATTCACACCTTGTTGGCGTTGTGGAGGCTTCCATTCAGCCTATTCATGCTGCTTCAAAGGGTATGTTTGGAACAATGGGGCACCTCCAACGAGCTTGAAGACGAGCTGCAACACTGCAAAACCTGCTAAGCACCACGTGGCAGAGGAAGATCGGTCCATGGTGGATCAAAGCAATTTCGAGCCTCAGAGAGGAGGCCGATGCTGAAGTTCACGGGGTGCACACATTTTTGATGAAATGTCCACCTATAATGCTAAATGTAAAATTGAATGGCTTATCTGTAGCCATGGAACTGGACACTGGCGCTAGCCAATCCATCATGAGTAAAAAGATGTTTGAGAGACTGTGGTGCAACAAGGCACTCAGACCAGTCCTGAGCCCCATCCACACGAAACTGAGAACGTACACTAAAGAGTTCATCACTGTCCTGGGCAGTGCCATGGTCAAGATCACCTACGAGGGCACGGTGCACGAACTGCCACTCTGGATTGTCCCGGGCCATGGCCCCACACTGCTTGGAAGGAGCTGGCTGGGCAAAATCTGCTGGAACTGGGATGACATCCGAGCGCTATCACATGTCGATGAGGCCTCATGTAACCAGGTTCTAAACAAATTTCCTTCCTTTTTGAGCCAGGCATTGGAAACTTTTCCGGGGCGAAGGTGCGGATCCACTTGGTCCCAGAGGCACGATCCATTCACCACAAGTCACGAATGGTACCTCACATGATGAGGGAGAGAGTGGAAATCGAGCTGGATAGATTGCAACGCGAGGGCATCATCTCCCCAGTGGAATTCAGCGAGTGGGCCAGCCCGATTGTTCCAGTACTCAAAAGTGATGGCACGGTCAGGATTTGCGGCGATTATAAAGTAACTATTAATCGTTTCTCGCTACAGGACCAATACCTGCTACCGAAGGCAGATGACCTATTTGCGACACTGGCAGGAGGCAAGACGTTCACCAAGCTCGACCTGACTTCGGCTTACATGACACAGGAGCTGGAGGAGTCTTCGAAGTGCCTGACCTGCATCAACATGCACAAGGGACTGTTCATCTACAGCAGATGCCTGTTTGGAATTTGGTCGGCTGCAGCGATCTTCCAGAGAAACATGGAGAGACTATTCAAGTCGGTACCACGCACGGTGGTTTTTCAGGATGACATATTGGTCACGGGTCAGGACACCGTCGAGCACCTACAAAACCTGGAGGAGGTCCTCCAGCGATTGGATCGCGTTGGGCTGTGGCTGAAGAGGTCGAAATGCGTCTTCATGGCAACAGAAGTAGAGTTTTTGGGGGAGAAAGATCGCGGCGGATGGCATTCGGCCCACAGACGCCAAGACAGAGGCTATCAAGAACACGCCCAGGCCACAGAATGTCACGGAGCTGCGGTCATTCCTGGGACTCCTCAACTATTTTGGTAACTTCCGACCGGGGTTAAGCACCCTCTTAGAGCCCCTAC
Source organism: Pristiophorus japonicus (assembly GCF_044704955.1). Taxonomy (NCBI): domain Eukaryota; kingdom Metazoa; phylum Chordata; class Chondrichthyes; family Pristiophoridae; genus Pristiophorus; species Pristiophorus japonicus. Next base: position 251,853,058 of record NC_091981.1, read on the forward strand.
ACGTGGTATTGCGTAAAGGTGAGAACTGGGTATGGGGAAAAAAACAAGTAATTGCTTTTGAGAAAGCCAGAAACATTTTATGCTCCAACAAGCTGCTTGTATTGTATAACCCGTGTAAAAGAATTGTGCTAGCATGTGATGCGTCGTCGTACGGAGTCGGGTGTGTATTACAACAAGCTAACGTTGCGGGGAAGTTGCAACCTGTCGCTTATGTCTCCAGGAGCTTGTCTAAGGCCGAGAGGGCCGACAGCATGATTGAGAAAGAGGCATTCGTGTGTATGTTCGGGGTAAAGAAAATGCATCAGTACCTGTTTGGCCTCAAATTTGAGCTGGAAACCGATCACAAGCCCCTCACATCTCTGTTCGCTGAAAACAAGGGGATAAATACTAATGCCTCAGCCCGCATACAAAGGTGGGCACTCGCGCTATCAGTGTATAGCTATACCATCCGCCACAGGCCAGGCACAGAGAACTGTGCGGATGCTCTGTCGGCTACCATTGCCCACCACGGGGGTGGAAATGGCGCAGCCTGAAAACTTGTTGATGGTGGCGCAGCCCGCAGACTTGTGGATGGTCATGGAAGCGTTTGAAAATGATAAATCACCTGTCACGGCCCGCCAGATTAGGACTTGGACCAGCCAAGATCCTCTGCTGATAAAAAAAACTGTGTACTGCATGGGAGTTGGGCCAGCATCCCCGTTGAAATGCAAGAACTAATCAAGCCGTTCCATCAGCGAAAGGACGAGCTGTCCATCCAGGCAGACTGCCTGTTGTGGGGTAACCGCGTAGTGCTACCCAAAAAGGGCAGGGAGACTTTCATCTCGGATCTCCACAGCACACATCCGGAAAAAGTAATGATAAAACCGATAGCCAGATCCCACGTGTGGTGGCCCGGTATCGATTCTGAATTAGAGTCCTGTGTATGGCAATGCAGCGTTTGTGGTCAGTTGAGCAACGCACCGAGAGAGGCACCACTAAGTTTGTGGTCCTGGCCCTCCATACTATGGTCGAGGATCCATGTTTCTCGGTAAAATGTTCCTGGTGGTGGTGGATGCTTTTTCAAAATGGATTGAATGTGAAATAATGTCAGGAAGCACCGCCACCGCCACCATTGAAAGCCTGAGGGCCATGTTTGCCAACCACGGCCTGCCTGACATACTGGTCAGCGACAACGGGCCATGTTTCACCAGTGCCGAATTTAAAGAATTCATGACCCGCAATGGGATCAAACATGTCACCTCGGCCCCGTTTAAACCAGCCTTCAATGGGCAGGCAGAGCGGACAGTACAATCAAACAGAGCCTCAAATGAGTCACAAAAGGCTCACTCCAAACCCGCCTGTCCCGAGTACTGCTCAGCTACCGCACGAGACCCCACTCGCTCACAGGGATGCCCCCGGCTGAACTACTCATAAAAAGGACACTTAAAACCAGACTCCCGCTGGTTCACCCCAACCTGCATGATCAGGTAGAGAGCAGGCGGCAGCAACAAAATGTAAACGATGGTCGCGCCACTGTGTCACGGGAAATGGATCTGAATGACCCTGTGTATGTGCTAAACTATGGACATGGTCCCAAGTGGATCGCGGGCACGGTGATAGCTAAAGAAGGGAGTAGGGTGTTTGTAGTCAAACTCGACAATGGACAAATTTGCAGAAAGCACCTGGACCAAACGAGGCTGCGGTTCACAGACTGCCCTGAACAACCCACAGCAGACACCACCTTTTTCGAGCCTACAACACATATCCAAAGGATCAACGACATCACCCCGGACCAGAAAATCGAACTAATCATGCCCAACAGCCCAGGCTCACCCAGCAGAGCCAACAACACGCCAGTCCAGCGAGGGCACAGCCAACACACCAAATGCACTCCCATATTCCGCCACCAAGGAGCGCTTACCCTAAAGTCCCAAGGGATCCCAGCATCTCTTGGGAGCACTGTATATAAGCCGGCCTCTAAGGCCTGTTCCTCACTCTGGAGTGTCCTAATAAAGAGTGAGGTCACTGTTACTTTAACCTCCCTGTGTGCAGTCTCATCTGTGTTCTGAACACAATACCCAGTACACCTGAATGTGGTCTAGCCAGATTTGGCAATGCATGGCGAAGGCAGTTGTACACCTGATACACATGGGTTTGTGCCTCTTGGACTTGAGGGAGTGAAGTTGGGCACCGACATGGATTGTGAAGGTTTTTCTGGGGATGACGGACGGCATCAAAGGTAGAGGTGAGGGACTGATCGATCAGGTCAACAGCTCCAGATGGACCGTGATGAAAGGGGAAGCAAATGCTCGGTAGATGGGAGTTCGAGAACAACACGAGAGGTTATTTTTCTCTCAGGGAGGGATGCAGAAGGAGGTGGGGTTAATAGCGAGTAGGGGAATGCGGGTAGTGAGGTCGACAAGGAAGCGGTTAGAGATGGTCTCATTGATGAAGACCACAGGAATAGAGTGGCCACAGAAAACGGTAATGTCAACAGGGGTGACAGTCAATACGGATTGGGGAATTTATATGGAGGGAGAGCACTGAATTTAGAGGAGAGCTGACAAAGCAAGCTGACATGGAGATTGAAACCACCGAGGATGAGGAGTCACTCGGTGCAGAGGCTGAGGGAGGAATAAACAGAGGATTCCTTGGGGAGGAACTTGGTGAGGCTTGAACAGGCAGTCAACAACAAGGAGTTTACAAGGTGGTGTAAGGGGACAACCATTCACTTCTGTGATATCAGACACTGCTTTTACGAAGAATAAAAATATACATTTTAAAAAGAGTGTTCTTTAAAAAAAATAAATCAAACTCCCCACCGACCCGAGAGGCTTGAATTGCAGATTTGCATTATGAGCATAACCAACCAGCAATAGGCCGAAAATCACCAGTACTCCATTGGAGTGTCACAGAGCTCAAAATGCTATTTCCAGAACCAAAATCTAAACTTGCAGTGCTGGGTGTTTTTCACCTTTCAGGTAGAGATGGTATTAAAATGTCACATCTCATGACATTTAACAGAAATCCAAGTTAAACTTAAATCGACAGAGCAATTACCTGCATGAAAATTCCACATGTGAACTATAACACATTAGCAAAGCAATAGGACCAATAGCGAGAGTGACCAACTGGTGTGATTTCAATGGCTCCCAGCTCAGAAAAACACACACAAAATGAGCAAACATCAACCAGCAACTCCCAGTCTTTGGGAAAAAGTTACTTTCATCCTTTTGCCTTCACATGCCAACTTTACCATAAAGAGTCAAATATTTTCATAGTGAAAGCAAAGGACTTGAAAGCCTGGATCTGTGGAGTACGGCACATTACACAATGTTCTTCCAGCTATCGGCAATAAACCACCAATTGATTGAATGAGGGAGTTGCAAAAAACAAATCCATCGCTATCAGACGCAATAAAGAAACCCTGGAAAATGGATGCTGTGCCTGTTTTCTGCCACTAGATGTCTCAATTCTATCAAGGTTGTTCACCTTTCCTTTTGGGTTCCGGTGAAAGGTCATAGAACTGAAACTTTAACCCAACCTTCCTCGCTCCACAGATGCCGTCCGAGCTGATGAGTGCTTCCAGCATCTTTTGTTCCGATGTTTACCCATACTGTTGTGCTCCATCTTTTTTTTTCCTTTCCCCATTTACTCCTCTTTCCCTGAAGCCAGCAACTCATAACGGAGTCGGGCAGCTTAAGCCTTCTTCATGTGTGAGTGCAGGTAGTGAGTGTCAGTTGGATTGTGGGGCAATCACAACCAAATGTCATTTTCTCTTCACCCAATATACACAAATGTGTCCTTCCAGTAGGGGCAGAAAGCTGAGCAGATTCACCTCCTCAGTACAGGGAGGCCAAAGCCAATGGCACCACTCCACCACCCCAGAGGAACTTGACTGCTGAGCACAGACCAGTTGCTGGGACATGGGATCTTCCTGGTCTCTGCCACGTTGAGAGATGAGCGTCCCCGTTCAGGCAGGGACTGTGTCCCCCATCTCACTAGTTTTTCAATGTTCGTCATCAAAGTAACCTCAAGCCAAAGTAATTTTCCACATTAGAAATTCTGCCTAAAACTTTTAACATTCTCCACGATGATAAGCTGTGAATCAAATACAAACAGTATTTGTATGGTACTCACTCGGTCCTTATCGTCAGCAACGTCAGAGAGGATGTCATCAAGATCCAAGATGCCGCCATCGCTATGCTCCAAACGATGCACTTGCACCCAGTAACCTGGATCCTAACAGGCGTGGAAAGAGAAAGAAACTTTAGTCACAGAAGTTTACTATTGGGGCTTTCCTCCAGTCAAGTGATTTTCCACTGTTATTTTAATTATTATCGACCAAAAATGTGACAAGATTGTCGTGACAGCAAGAGGGTCTCCATCTAAAAGGCAAATCTCCTTAGAAAACCTGTGTTGTTTAAAAACAAAAACTAAGTGTTAGTTACTTTTGTGTTGAGATCAACTGCAATACTGTGAAATGTATCTTTAAAATTAAGGGATGGGTTCACGACAAACAGATAAAAGCATATTTCCCTAACCAGGATGATGGCACCATTGCAATGATCCAATGGAGTGATGGGAGTCAAAAATTAACAAGGAGTTGACATTAGCAGATAAAACACTGTGTACAAATTCTTGGTCATGTACTGAAAACAGCAAAGATCAAGTAAAATTTACCCCCAAAAATGTTAAATATAACAAGTTTGTTGACTGTGAAGCACTTTGGCACGTCTATGCGTCATGAAAGGTACTACATAAATTCCAGTTCTTTCTTTAACTCAGTTGGTGCCACTTTTGCTTCTGGCTTGTTAGATTGAGTGCATCAGCTAAGTCAACACAGCCCAGTGCAGGGCCAAGTATTGGTGGTGCCAGCCATTAGATGAGACATTAAATAGAGTCTGCCTTGGCTTCCGGTAAATGTTAAAAGTTGGGCCTCCTTCAATGGAACGTATTGTGATTGGAGAATTTATAGCGAAGCGCGTCTCATCCGTGTGCCAATCAACAACGTACACAACATACTGAAGCCAATGTGCTTCACAAGGAAATTCAAAATACACAGGCAACAGCTAAAGGTGCTCGCTTCCAAAAAATAACCATCCCCCCCCCCACACACCAGCTGCCTTGAAGTTTGAACAGAAATCAAAAACGGAGGACAATGACATAGACTTTATGTACTCAAGTCACTAATCTCTCTGCTCTCCAACCTTGGCTTCCCTGACACGGCAATGGGCAGAAATCCAGGGGCAAAGAGCAGAGATTAGCATTCGGAGAGCAAGTGCACTAACAAGATGAATCACTTCAAAAACTCTCATATCGTATAAATCAATACCTTCGCCCACCCTGCTGGGGTTTCATAAATTGGCATATTGGAAAATATATTCCTATATGCCCATATAGGGAAATGGCAATACTGACAAAACTGTGGAGCTCTTAAAATTATCCACGAAAGAAAAACACATTTTGTGTTACAAATGTTATCCTTCCTCACAACTGTACCCAAATTTATTATGGTCATAGTGCTGGGATCATTTTCATTCTATGTCTAGCAGCACAGGTAAACAAATATACCCAGCTCTTGCAGTTTAAATGCATAACTGTGCTTTTGTAATAAAACAATCAGGAACTAAATTATTTCAAGTAAGTTATCATTGCACACACTTCCCCTTTTTTTCTTTCAACCAAGTATTCTCCCAAATTTCTAGAAAGCTCTTCAGTTTGAACCGAACACTCCCCTCAGAATTCTATGACACGGGTACCATTTTAAAATGTATTGCCGCAGAAGAACATTTAGGCTAATTATACCGTACCCCGTTCCAATCTATGACAGCATTCACTGGCTATGTTAAGCTGCACTATAAAAAAAATTGCATTTACATATAAATGACTTTGCTTGGTTTCCGCCGACAGGATAGATTCTAGTGGGTACTGTCCACCTTATGTGGCATTTGCTTCACTGACAAACACTTCACTTTTTTTTGTAAATAGAAGAAATTGATTTACAGAAAACGCTTCTGCACAGATCCTAATATAACTGTGCAAGAGGCTTTAAAAAAATGCCTAAGAATATTGTCAAAGAACAAAGTTCAAACATTCCTTGAGCTGTACAAAATGTGAAAGGATTTCTTTTGCATCATAATAGTGTTTCCCCACAGAAGCATATTTGCACTTCACAGTAAATAACTCCGAGTTGTTTATCACTGAAACCAAAGCACTCTTGCTATAAAAATATGAAGCTTTCGAGCAGCTGTTTTTGTTTTCATAAGGATCAAGGAAATATGCTGAAGTCAGCGATCACAGGCTACCCAAAGCTATTCTGACTTTGCAGGAATGGGCTTCAGCAACATATCATTGCAGTTCAATCAGCAACTGTTTCACTCATATGGCAAATATTAGGGGATCGAGGCAACAATACATCTTGTACTAGTCCACTAGCTTTATTTTCCATACCGTCTTATACACGCAACTCATCTGTAAGCCGTATCAAAACACTTCTGTCCCTACCCTTCCCCCGCCCACCCACCCAATTATGTTTACATTCTCGTCTTTGTGTTTAAAAAAAAATCATATTTGGTTTCCAGAGGATACTAAACAGAGAATGTAATCTCAGGAGGGTTTATGCAGGAGGCTGGGCCAGATTCAGCTCATGTGGCAGACAGTATTGAATTACCAGGCCGACACGTTTTTCTGTTCCGACATAAAACAACAGGATATTCATCAGCCATTTGTAACCGATTTGCATCTCAACTCAAGAGGCCAGAATGTTTAATTCAGAATACAACCAGGAGAACATTACAGGTTTGATTTAATGCCGTCCCCCTGAAAATACACAACAAACGAAGCTCAAAATTCAAAAAGTGTGTAATGTTGATTACACACATTTACCAGTTTTTATCCAACACACTTTATTTTTTAGCCGCAAGGAAAAAAATAATGGAGAGGACAACCAAATCAAAAGAAACCAAATTTATACAAGATGATGGTCTATATTTGTTGAATATAGTCTAATCTCAACATACAAATGCAGTTTTCAAGGAAAAGTCATCACAGGGAATAGTCACAAAGAATCTCGGACAATAAGCAACCAGTGGCACTCCATCCCTTGCTCTTGATGTGGGCAACACCGACCGACAAGTCGTCATTTATTACCCATCGCTAAGCAATTCTCTGTAAAACTGAATGGCTTATTAGGCCGCTTCACAGTGCATTAAGATTCAACCAAATAACGTGGAACTGGAGTGAAATGTGGAACGGACCAAGTAGAGGTGGCAGGCTCCCTTTGAAAAGAAACACTTGCATTTAGATAGCGCCTTTCACAACCACCGGACGTCTCAAAGCGCTTTACAGCTAATAAAGTACTTTTGGAGTGTAGTCACTATTGTAATGTGGGAAATGCGGCAACCAATTTACACACAGCAAACTCCTACAAGCAGCAATGTGATAATGGCCAGATAATCTGTTTTTGTTATGTTGATTGAGGGATAAATATAGCGCCATGGGATATTTTACGTCCGCCTGACAGAGCAGATGGGGCCTCAGTTTAATATCTCATCCCAAAGACAGCACCTCCGACAGTGCAGCACTCCCTTAGCACTGCACTATAGCGTCAGCCTAAATTTGTGCGCTCAAGTACCTGGAATGGGACTTGAACCCACAATCTTCTGACTCCGAAGCGAGTGTGCTATCCACTGAGCCACAGCTGACATTGAAGGACATGAGTGAACCAGTTGGGTTTTTAATGACAATCCGGCACATTTCTTGCAAAATATTTCCCCCTACGCTCAAGCCCACACATTATCAGATTTATAGAATACAATTGACATTTAACCTTAGACCTCTGGATTACTAGTCCAGTATCATAACCACAAACAAACTGTACCCAATGTTGGACAGAAAGTCCGAAAATAGTGCAACAATTGTGAAATCAAGGCTGATAGTGGACAGGTAAAGCTGATCAATATTGACCGATAGGTGAAAGCTAACCCCATGTTTACCAATAATGTTGCCCAGCGCAACATATAGATGAGGAAAAAGAGGAAGACAAGGATATGATCATTGATGGCAGTACAGTTCAAGGAGAGGAGAAGACAATGCAAAAGATATGCTGGCATCAAGTCAGATAGTAATGGAGTCACAAGAGAGTAGTAGTTCTGCAGAGTTGGACCAAAGAGGAGAGGTGGCATGGATGGTGGGCTCCACCATGTCCACACTGATGTCAACAAGGACATGTAATGAATGATAAACTACAGTCACATAGAATGTGGTTAGTGCCTTTAAACGGGTAAGAAGTCAAATTGAAGGGATTCAAACAGGGTTGGTAAGAGCTGGGCTCAGAGGTGGGTACTGATGGCACACTCCAAAACATTTGAAAGAGGAAGGTTAGTGATGGGAAAAGAGTTAGACAGAGGTACGGAGGTTCAACATTTCTTTTAAAAACAGAGCGATTATGCCAATTTTTGAAATGGGGAAACAGTGCTCGAGGAGAGCGAGCTACATGATCATATCTACAGCGTTTTTTTCTTCATATTGATCAACCGGTCGAATCCCACTCTCCTGCTCATTTCACATACCTTTTAGTATTCCTCTTTTGCAAACAATCATTTAATTTCCTTTAAAAGTTACAGATTCTGTTTCAACAGTGGCTTGTGACAGAGAATTTCACATCCTAGTTACCTTAAATGTATGCCTTCTCGTGACCGCCTTGTTGGCAAGTAGAAATGATCCATTGCTATGTACCTCAGCACACTCTTTCAGAATTGCAAAGGCCTGGACACACAAGTTGGCACCAAACATTGTTAAATTAGTGCATTGTGAGAGGATCACTCCCGTGAATAATCCCTCCCACAAATGATGCCTGCTGTATTTGATTCCCTGACCAACAGTTGGAAGATTGCTGCTTCGTGGATCTGGCACTCACTGTCTCTTCAAGCCACAATTGTTTTCAAGACAGCTTTCTAATAACTGAAGCCATCAATGTGCTTGGCACAAGCTTCACATCTTTCGAAATGTTATAATGGCTAAAGACAGTGCCAGCAAATGTGGTGCATATCAATTATTGGCAAAGACCCAGAGGGACACTGAATGAAAATCTTAAGAGTTGGCATCAAGTGGAGGCTGAAGGCTGTAAGTGAACCCAAATATATGTGGGTGGCCTGATAATTGCAAAGGGCATGTATCAAGCACATCTGCACTGAAACTTGTGCAAACTAACAGCCAAATTCAGAAACGTTTTCTAATAATGTTAAGCAAAACAGTGGCAAAAATGTCACCCATACACAGTGGAAATCAAACTACCCACTATGACAACAGTTAAAGCATGGTATGCAATTCTTGGACAATGTTGAGCTCCCCATTGTTTCAATAGCTGGAGAAAATATTCAATTGGACAAGGTAGACAGGACAGTCTCAGGTTTGAAACATAGAAACATAGAAAATAGGGGCAGGAGTACGCCATTCGGCCCTTCGAGCCTGCACCACCATTCAATGAGTTCATGGCTGAACATGCAACTTCAGTACCCCATTCCTGCTTTCTCGCCATACCCCTTGATCCCCCTAGTAGTAAGGACTATATCTAACTCCTTTTTGAAAATATTTAGTGAATTGGCCTCAACAACTTTCTGTGGTAGAGAATTCCACAGGTTCACCACTCTCTGGGTGAAGAAGTTTCTCCTCATCTCGGTCCGAAATGGCTTACCCCTTATCCTTAGACTGTGACCCCTGGTTCTGGACTTGCCCAACATTGGGAACATTCTTCCTGCATCGAACCTGTCTAAACCCATCAGAATTTTAAACGTTTCTATGAGATCCCCTCTCATTCTTCTGAACTCCAGTGAATACAAGCCCAGTTGATCCAGTCTTTCTTGATATGTCAGTCCCGCCATCCCGGGAATCAGTCTGGTGAACCTTCGCTGCACTCCCTCAATAGCAAGAATGTCCTTCCTCAAGTTCGGAGACCAAAACTGTACACAATACTCCAGGTGTGGCCTCACCAAAGCCCTGTAAAACTGTAGTAACACCTCCCTGCCCCTGTACTCAAATCCCCTCGCTATGAAGGCCAACATGCCATTTGCTTTCTTAACCGCCTGCTGTACCTGCATGCCAACCTTCAATGACTGATGTACCATGACACCCAGGTCTCGTTGCACCTCCCCTTTTCCTAATCTGTCACCATTCAGGTTCAATGCCCAGACAGTGCTGAGTTAGTTATCAGATTATGTGAGGAGTGGCAACAACTTGGCTAAAATGCCCAAGGCCTCGTCATGGGAAAAAATCAGCCCGAGCTCCTATTCCCAATCAATATCAATGACTCTTGCTGGAATGTCTGGTGTGTAGACAGCAGGCGAGGACAATGTCGGACTCAACTGTGATGCCCTCCACGGTGGAATTATCTACCCAAAACTCACTGTCCAGACTCACAAATAAAGAATGGCCACTTGAGTAAAGGGAGAGGAGAAAAGGGACAAAAAATATACACACACAGTCTCCAGGCAACTTCCCCTGCCCTGCTCCCCCTCCCCCGAAGATGAGAATTATTTTGTTTTGATGTAGACACCAGTTGAAGAAAGGAACAGGGATTTTGATGTTTTGTTCACTCAACGGGAAAAGATTTTGGTCTTTCTCAATTGATAATAGGAAGGGCAAGCTGCTTATAGGAAATAAATATTTAACTCCTATTCTTTCCCCTTCAAAAATTATTGAATAACTATCAGTATGTATCACAATGTTTGAGAAGCATTCAGTCCTTCGTAATATATTTATGCTCTCCTGGCTGGCCTCCTTTCTTCCACCCTCCATAAATCGGATCTCATCCAAAACTCTGCTGCTCGTATCCTAACTCGCACCAAGTCCCGTTCACCCCTCACCCCTGTGCTCGCTGACCTACATTGGCTCCCGTTCCAGCAACGCCTCAATTTTAAAATTCTCATTTTCAAATTCCTCCATGGCCTCACCCTCCCGATCTCTGTAACTTCCTCCAGCCTGATTATCCTGCAAGATTTCAGCACCACTCCAATTCTGGCCTCTTGCACACACTGATTTCAATCACTCCAATTGGCGCCCATGCCTTCAGCTGACAAGACCCTAAAGCTCTTGAATTCCCTCCCTAAACCTCTCCGCCTCTCCTCCTTTTAGATGCTCCTTAAAACCTACCTCCAACTGTACTACCATCTCCTTATGTCAACATTTATTCGTCAACACTCCTGTGAAGCGCCTTGGGACGTTTTACTACATTAAAGACGCTACATAAATGTAAATTGTGGATGTATCACATATTATGCATAAATATTTGCGTTCACCTCTTACCATACAAAAATACCACACAGGGAAAGTTATCCCAACAATTCCTGTATTAGCTGTTGTTTGGAGTCTAAACCACAATATTTCTCAAAAGAAATTCACACAATCTCCAACATCACAGTTGAATGCACAAAGGCTCTGTTCAAATGTGAGCATTAGTTCAAAGGTAAAATAAGCCGTGTAAGTTACCAGCACTGCTCTTGGCATTTGAACAACTGCCTCAACTTAATTGATTAAAGTACTCCAAAGCCAGGACGCTAGCCACTGATTATTATGTGACAGCAATGATTCTTCCATCGTTGACACCTGACTCTTTATTCGGTGTCTCTTTATTAAGTGACACCCTACAGTATGAAAACTACTAACCACACACACAAGACTATTTTCATACCATTTAACTCATCATCATACTAGTCTGTTGACTGTACATAACAAGTAACTGCTGCGTTGCCAGACTATAGCTCTACTCTGAATAAGGCTCACTTCCAATCATGCCGTACAAATTAGTGGGGAGTTGGGGAGAAGGACTGAGGGAGATGTTAAATGTGTCTCAAGTCAATGCTAACAATGAGCTATTCAAATATTGAAGAATACTGCCATTAATTTGAATGATAGAGAGTAAAGCATTTCAGACACAGGCTCATTCTTATGTCACAGAGGATCCACAAAATGTCATCATCTGAAACTGCATACATGTGCCAATCACGTTTGTGTTTGCAGAATTTAAGACAATGAAGGCTAAAAGAAAGTCAATAAAACCTTATTAGCATCAGATGATAAATCAACCCAAGTGTGAAATATAGCAGTATAATTGTTCCTAATCATTTGCTTCAGTGGAACTTATTATTTTAATTTGGTCATTTATTGTCATGTATGACTATTGACATTATATACACAAGTCAGCATACATTATATACAAATATTAGCATACAAATCTCACAAAGTTGTAGATGCATTCTGCGGTGTATGAGAAACTAAGGCAGTACAGACTAACTAGGGAGGTAGATAGGGCTTTAAACTAAATATGGGGGGGGAGGGTGGGGGTTGGGGGGAGGATGGTCGCAGGAGAGAGCAATCTAGGATGCTAAAGAGAAAAGAAAAGCAAGCAATGCAGGAAAGTGATTGTGGTAAGGATAACCAGATTATGTCAGGAAGGGACAGAGCATACAAACAAAAGAGTGCACTTGCAAATAAGGTCCAGGTAAGAAAAAATAGCGATAAGACAAATAGGGCTATAGTACAAAATAATGTTAAGATGTGTAATAATGTTAAAAAGACAAATTTAAAAGCATTGTATCTGAATGCATGAAGCATCTGTAATAAGGTAGACGAATTAACAGCGCAAATAGATGTAAACGGATACGATATAGTTGCAATTACGGAGACATGGCTGCAGGGTGGCCAGGGTTGGGAATTGAATATCCAAGGATATTTGATATTTTGGAAGGACAGGCAAAAAAAGGGGGTGGTGTGGCATTGTTAGTAAAGGATGAAATCTGAGCAATAGTGAGAAAGGATATTGGCTCAGAAAATCAAGATGTAGAATCAGTCTGGGTGGAGCTAAGGAGCACCAAGGGTCAGAAAATATTGATGGGAGTTGTCTTTAGGCCTCCAAACAGTAGTGGTAGTGTAGGGGAAGGGAAACAGGAAATTAGAGATGCATGTAGCAAGGGTACTACAGTAATCGTAGGTGATTTTAATCTACATATAGACTGGCCAAACCCAAATTAGTAATAATACTGTGGCAGATGAATTCCTGGTGTGTATGAGATGGTTTTTTAGACTAGTATGTTGAGGAGCTGACTAAGGAACAGGCTATCCTAGATTGGGTATTGTGTAATGAGAAGGGGTTAATTAACAGTCTTGTTGTGTGGGGTCCTTTCGGGAACAGTGACCATAACAGGATTGAATTTCTTATTAAGATTGAAAGTGAAGAAGTCTAATCCGAAACTAGGGTCCTAAATCGAAACAAAGGAAACTACGAAGGTATGAGGAATGAATTGGCTATGATAGATTGGGAAGATTCTTTAAATGCATGAAGGTGGATAGGCAATGGCTAATATTTAAGGAATGAATGCATGAATTGCAACAGTTATACATTCCTTTCTGGCGTAAAAACACAAAATGAAAAGTGGCCCAACCACAGCTAACAAAAGAAATTAAGGATATTGGATCCCAAGAAGTTATACAAAGTTAACAGAAAAAGTAGTAAGCCTGAGGATTGGGAGCAGTTTAGAATTCAGCAAAAAAAGGACCAAGTGATTGATTAAGAGGGGAAAAATATAGAGTATGAGAGTAAACTTGCAAGGAACATAAAAACCGACTGCAAAAGATTCGAAAAGTACGGAAAAAGAAAAAGATTAGTGAAGACAAATGTAGGTTCTTTACAGACAGAAAAGGGAGAATTTGTAATGGGGAACAAGGAAATGGCAGAACAATTAAATAAATACTTTGGTTCTGTCTTCACGGAAGAGGACACAAATAACGCCCCAGAAATGCTCGGGTCTAGTGAGCAAGAGGAATTAAAGGAAATGATAATTAGTAAGAAAATAGTGCTGGAGAAACTAATGGGACTGAAGGCAGATAAATCCCCAGGGTCTGATCTGCACCTTAGAGTACGAAAAGAGGTATCCATGGAAATAGTAGATGCATTGGTTGTCATCTTCCAAAATTCTATAGATTATGGAACAGTTCCTGCCGATTGGAGGGTGGTAAATGTAACCCCACTATTTAAAAATTGAGGGAGAGAGAAAACGGGGAATGACAGACTGGTTAGCCTGACATCAGTAGTAGAGAAAGTGCTGGAGTCTATTATAAAGGATGTGATAACAGCACACTTAGACAATATCAACGGGATTAAGCAAAGTCAACATAGATTTATGAAAGGAAAATCATGTTTGACAAACCTGCGGGAGATTTTTGAGGATGCAACTGATAGAAAAGATAAGGGAGAACAAGTGGTTGTTGAGTATTTGGATCTTCAGAAGGCCTTTAATAAAGTCCCACATAAGAGGTTAGTGAAAGCACATAGGATTGGGCGTAATGTATTGGCATAGATTGAAAATTGGTTAACTGACAGGAAACAGAGTAGGAATAAACGGGTCTTTTTCAGGGTGGTGGGCGGTGACTAGTGGGGTACAGTGCTTGGGCCCCAGCTATTCACTAGATGTATGATTTGGATGAGCGAACCAAATGTAATATTTTCAAGTTTGCTGACGACACAAAACTAGGTGGGACTGAGAGTTGTGAGAAAAATGCAAAGACGCTGCAAGGCGAATTAGATAGGTCGAGCGAGTGGGCAAACACATGGCAGATGCAGTATAACATGGATAAATGTGAAGTTATCCACTTTGTAAGAAAAACATAAGGACAAAGTGTTATTTAAATGATGATGGCTTGGGAAGTGTCGATGTACAGAGGGACCTGGGTGTCCTTGTACACCAGTCATTGAAAGCAAACATGCAGGTGCAGCAAGCAGTTAGGAAGGCAAATGGTATGTTGGCCTTCATTGCAAGAGGATTTAAGTATAGGAGCAAGGATGTCTTACTACTGTTTGACAGGGCCTTGGTGAGACCGCACCTGGAGTATTGTGCGCAATTTTGGTCTCCTTATCTAAGAAAGGATATACTTGCCATAGAGGGAGTGCACTGAAGATTCACCAGGCTGATTCCTGGGGTGGCACGACTGTCATATGAGGAGAGATTGGGTTGACTAACCCTGTATTCACGAGAGTTTAGAAGAATGAGAGGGGATCTCATTGAAACGTATAAAATTCTGACTGGGTTGGATAGACTGGATGCGGGGAGGATGTTTCCCCTGGCTGAGAAGTCTAGAACAAGGGGTCACAGTCTCTAGATAAGGGATAGGAAATTTAGGACCGAGATGAGGAGAAATGTTTTCACTCAGAGGGTGGTGAACCTGTGGAATTCTCTACCACAGAAGGTTGTGGAGGCCAAGTCACTGAATATATTTAAGAAGGAGATAGATAAGATTTCTAGAAACAAAAGGCATCAAGGGTTATGGGGAAAATGCGGGCATCTAGTGTTGAGATAGAGGATCAGCCATGATCATATTGAATGGTGGTGCAGACTCGAAGGGCCAAATGGCCTACCACTGCTCCTATTTTCTATGTTTCTACACAGTTATTACCAGTCCGACACATTTCCAGTCAGCATACTAATGAGCGAGGCACGAGGCAATTTCAAGAACATGCCCCAGTGCTTTAACCAACTCGTTCCTCCTCAAAGGTATGGCAAAATAAAATTACTCTTTCATATTCCCAACATAAAACATTCACATACTGATGGTGTATTCCTAGAAGTAGTTGGATGTTTTGAAGCAGTATCGATGGCCTTCTGCAGCAACTGTAGCAGTAACACATACGGTACCATACATAATGTCACCTCCACTAAGTATCTTGCCTATTCACGGAAATCATACTGAAAACAGACTTCATTTTGAAGAGGAATAAAATGCACAGCAATGCCCCCAGAATCATTCTACAACCTGTATATCAAGCACATTTGTATTTTAGGGGCATCAAACATCCGGCCCATGGGATGAATCCAGCTCTGCCCGAACAGTTTCTTCCACCTGCTGACTTGCCATAAATGTTCGAGTTAGGAGTGCCCAGGGGAAAACCTGCTGGAAAGACAGAGCCTATTATTGAGCAGGTGCACTGAATCGCGAGAATGATGTTGGAGACAGTACCAGAGGTAGAGACTGGCAGAAGCACAAAAACAGAAGGTGCATTCGGAGTTGAAGTCAGCAGTAGTTAATCTAGAGCCCGTTGAAGCAATGGACGGGGATCAGAAGGCCAGGAACAGAAGGGCGGCGATGCATGCTAATTAATAAAACCAGCCAATTATCACATTCTTGACTCAATGCTGTCAACAGCTCGTTGACATGTACGCACTTTCAGAAAGGCATTCCTCAGATTGACCATCAGCTCAGCAATTTCTTTAATAATTAAGTCAATGCTGTAAATAACCATCAAGATAAAATTGCCACTTTAAATCACTTAATAAACCTAGTCAGCAATTCATTTCGTTAACAAATTCAACCAGAAGACTAATAATTATTTGCTTTTTAAATAGTTGGCTAATTTTATATTTAATGCGAAAGACAAATATATACTGAAGGAAAATAATTGTAAGGGCAATGGAGGTAAGGAAGAAATTGTACTGTACAACCCCAACAAGGAAAGGAAGAGGAAGAACTTGGGAAAAAATATTTTAAATGTTCAAAAGGGTTACATCTGTAAAATGTATATAGAGTGGAAAAATTGAATGTTAACAAAAATATGAACTAATTAAGAACTATCATCCAGGACCTAATGAGGTTTGTCATCATCTATTTGAATAACGTTTGCCAGATGTGACTCACACCAAGAGCCAGGATATCGGATCAGGCTCACCTGATAAAATGAGTTTGACACCCTTGTTGTATTTGCAACAACACCTTATTTTAATGACTAAACTAATCTCAAGAGATACGATACAATATAAATGTTCTACACAACAAAACACAAGATGTAGAATCATGGAACACAATTTTATACCGTTTTGTGGTGCTGACGACAATGGATAAGCAATACGGATCCATCCGATTCCTAGGATACATCGTGGCCGAAAGTGCGGCGAATGAGAGTACGGGGCCCCAGAAGAGGCGAGGGCCCAGGGGCAGCACGGATCCAGCCCACACTGCGATGTGTGCACACTAGGTCCGTGCAGCAGAGCAAGTCTCCAGTCATCCTGGTTCAACCCTCGCCACTGGATAGCTCTGTCAAGTCCGTGTGGTGGCTGCTGTGCAACGGTCACCACAGGTTAAAAAAATCCATGCACAGGCATCTTCCTCCCCCTCAATTGGAGTTCAGGACTGGAACATCGGGTCCTTCATAATGAGGATACAAATGGAGGTTTGCAGTATTTTCAAACAGCAGCCCATAAGTGGGGCTGGTACAGACGTGAGTGGTCATCGGAGTTTGGGGAGGAGGCCTATTGTTGGGACAGAACAGAGAATCACGACAACAACTTGTATTTATATACTACTACTTTGCATCTGGCTATGTTATAGCTGACCTGGAACGCCCCTCACCCGCTTCCATTCTTACTTATCTCATCGTTGCCAGAATCACCTGCAATGAGCAGAAATTTCCTCCAATTAAATATTGGGAAGACTAAAGCCATTGTCTTCGGTCACCACCCAAAGCTCTGTTCCCCAGCCATTGGTTCCAACCCTCTTCCTGGAAAGTGTCTGAGGTTGAACTAAACTGTTCACAAAATTGATATCATATTTGACCCCGAGATGAGCTTCCGTTCACATATCTGCGCCATCATCGAGGCTGCCGACTTCCACCTCCGTAAGATTGCCTGACTCCGCCCCTGCCTCAGCTCACCTGCTGCTGAAATTCTTATCCAAACCTAAACTTGCACTCATCCAAAACTCTGCTGCTCATGTCCTAACTCACAAAATCCCATTCACCCATCATCTCTGTGCGCACTGACCTATTACATTGGCTCCCAGTTTGGTAACATCTCGATTTTAAAATTCTGATCCTTGTTTTCAAATCTCTCGCCCCTCCTTATCTCTCCTCCAGCCTTACAAGAAGCTCCTTAAGTCCTACCTCTTTGACCAAGCTTTTGGTCACCTGTCCTAATATATCCTTATGACTCGGTTGTCAAACTTTGTTCGATAACGCTCCTGTGAAGCGTCTTGGGATTTTTTAACCATGTTACAGGCGCTATATCAATGTAAATTATTGTCACTGTTCAATAATGACACTGGACACTTGAAATGGGAAATGCTCCATTCCAAGTGCGAACATACCTCAAGCTTGATGAGCACAAGAATTTAGGAAATGAAGAAACTATATAGGCCTGAGCAGTGCATGGGTTAAATACTCTTCACCAGAAACACATCCGGGGTCAAACATTGAAAATGTCAAAATGGAGATTGATGGATTTTTGTTAGGCACGGGTATTAAGGGTTACGGAACCAAGGCGGGTAGATGGAGATAAGAGATAACTGAGCCACAATCTAATTGAATGATGGAACAGGCTCGAGGAGCTGAATGACCTAATCCTGATCCTATGTTCCTGTATACAAACAGTCTGGTTCAGCCAGAGGCAGAGGCCAGGGAGTGGAATGGTGCCAGTGGCAATGATGGAGCTTGTGCTGGGGGATGGAAGTGATAGCTTTGGTCTTCCCAGTGTTTAGCTGGAGGAAACTAATGCCTTATGTCAAGTATTCTACCACAAATGCATTTGTTTTTAAAGTTGGGACAGAATAGAGTACCACTACAACAACAACTTGTATTTATATACTTCTTCTCTGCATCTGTGGCACAATTGAGGAACCGTGGAGGACTTTTAAGGAGCTCTTTCATACTGCGCAACAAAAATATATTCCAGTGAAAAAGAAGGGCGGCAAGAGAAGGGATAACCAGCCGTGGATAACCAAGGAAATAAAGGAAAGTATCAAATCAAAGACCAATGCGTATAAGGTGGCCAAGGTTAGTGGGAAACTAGAGGATTGGGAAAATTTTAAGCAACAGCAAAGAATGACTAAAAAAGCAATAAAGAAAGGGAAGATAGATTACGAAGGTAAACTTGCGTAAAACATAAAAACAGATAGTAAAAGCTTTTACAGATATATAAAACGGAAAAGAGTGACTAAAGTAAATGTTGGTCCCTTAGAAGATGAAAAGGGGGATTTAATAATGGGAAATGTGGAAAGGGCTGAGACCTTAAACAATTATTTTGCTTCCGTCTTCACAGTGGAAGACACAAAAACCATGCCAAAATATGCAGGCCACAGGAATGTGGGAAAGGAGGACCTTGAGACAATCACTATCACTAGGGGGGTAGTGCTGGACAGGCTAATGGGACTGAAGGTAGACAAGTCCCCTGGTCCTGCTAAAATGCATCCCAGGGTATTAAAAGAGATGGCGGAAGTGAAAGCAGATGCATTCGTTATAATCTACCAAAATTCTCTGGACTCTGGGGAGGTACCAGCGGATTGGAAAGCAGCTAATGTAACGCTTCTGTTTAAAAAAGGGAGCAGGCAAAAGGCAGGTAACTATAGGCCGGTTAGTTTAACACCTGTAGTGGGGAAAATGCTTGAAACTATCATTAAGGAAGAAATAGCGGGACATCTAGATCGGAATAGTGCAATCAAGCAGTCGCAGCATGGATTCACGAAGGGGAAATCATGTTTAACTAATTTACTGGAATTCTTTGAGGATATAACGAGCATGGTGAATAGAGATGTACCGATGGATGTGGTGTATTTAGATTTCCAAAAGGCATCTGATAAGGTGCCACACAAAAGGTTACTGCAGAAGATAAAGGTACGCGGAGTCAGAGGAAATGTATTAGCATGGATAGAAAATTGGCTGGCTAACAGAAAGCAGAGAGTCGGGATAAATGGGTCCTTTTCCGGTTGGAAATCAGTGGTTAGTGGTGTGCCACAGGGATCAGTGCTGGGACCACAACTGTTTACAATATACATAGATGACCTAGAAGAGGGGACAGAGTGTAGTGCAACAATATTTGCAGATGACACTAAGATTAGTGGGAAAGCGGGTTGTGCAGAGGACTCAGAGAGGCTGCAAGGAGATTTGGATAGGTTAAGCGAATGGGCTAAGGTTTGGCAGATGAAATACAATGTCGGAAAGTGTGAGGTCATCCACCTTGGGGGAAAAAAAAAAACAGTAAAAGGGAATATTATTTGAATGGGGAGAAATTACAACATGCTGTGGTGCAGAGGGACCTGGGGGTCCTTGTGCATGAAACTCTTAAATCCCAAAAGGTTAGTTTGCAGGTGCAGCAGGTAATCAGGAAGGCAAATGGAATGTTGGCCTTCATTGCGAGAGGGATGGAGTACAAAAGCAGGGAGGTCTTGCTGCAACTGTACAGGGTATTGGTGAGGCCGCACCTGGAATACTGCGTGCAGTTTTGGTCACCTTACTTAAGGAAGGATATACTAGCTTTGGAAGGGGTACAGAGACGATTCACTAGGCTGATTCCAGAAATGAGGGGGTTACCTTATGATGATAGATTGAGTAGACTGGGTCTTTACTCGTTGGAGTTCAGAAGGATGAGAGGTGATCTTATAGAAACATTTAAAATCATGAAAGGGATCGACAAGATAGAGGCAGAGAGGTTGTTTCCACTGGTCAGGAAGACTAGAACTAGGGGGCACAGCCTCAAAATACGGAGGAGCCAATTTAAAACCGAGTTGAGAAGGAATTTCTTCTCCCAGAGGGTTGTGAATCTGTGGAATTCTCTGCCCAAAGAAGCAGTTGAGGCTAGCTCATTGAATGTTTTCAAGTCAAAGATAGATAGATTTTTAACCAATAAGGGAATTAAGGGTTACGGGGAGAGGACGGGTAAGTGGAGCTGAGTCCACGACCAGATCAGCCATGGTCTTGTTGAATGGCGGAGCAGGCTCGAGGGGCTAGATGGCCGACTCCTGTTCCTAATTATGTTCTTATCTGGCTATGTTAGACCTGACCTGTTATTACTTGGGTAAATGCAGCAAGTAATTTGTGTAAAGAGGTTTAGTAGTTTACTTAGACCTTAAAATCATTATTGTTAAACATATGCACATACTCCAATGTCTCTCAGCTAACTTTTTACAAGCCGCTACTTTAAAATGAACCAAAAGCAGCAAATTCCCGTTGAAAATAAGACTGCTGGAATCTCAAGTTAATACAGCAATTTACAGAATTGCCATATGGATTCACAAAATGTCAGAACAGGAGAAAGCCACTTGTCCCATTGTGTCAGTGCTAGCTTTTGAACTGGAGCAGTCTATTTTTCTGTATTCTTTTATAATCTTTCTTTTCAAATTCTTATCCAATTCATTTGAAAATGATGTTTGGTTTCTGCATCAATGGCCACTTGTGGTAAAACAATACATGTTCAAATAACCCTCTGGAGAAAAAAATCCTAATTTTCCTTTTCTCTCTTTTTGTGACCGAGTGCATATTTCTGATCATCAATTCATGAACCAGAGAGAGCAACATTTTGCCATTTTCTCTCTCAAAGCCTGGATCAATCATCATTTCACGAAGGGTGTGAGAATATTTTATGATGATTTAAATGGTAACGGTATCGCAGCATCCTTTCCCTTAGCATTTTTAGTGTTAGAGCAAATATGGAGGAAAGGGAAATGTGAATCTTATCCCCCATGTATGAACAAAAGAGAGTTTGGAAATGCAAAGATGGAGAATGATAAACACCCAGTTCAAGAAAAGGATCATACCTGATAAGAGAGTAGTTGCCAAGACACCACATACCATAGTAAAAGATAATGATTGCCCTCGGCACTTACAATATATTAAAAACAAGCTTGTTGAACAAAATTAGAGGCCAAAAAGATTAGAAGCGGGGTAAACACCTGAATCCATGGCCTCAGCAAGCACACAACTATGTATTATCATGTATGCAGGCAAAGCCAGAGATAGCTGACAGTATAATACAACCAGCTCCCCAAGGGCAGAGCATTCTCGGGGTGGTCAGGAGACATACAGATCGCCTAGTTGGCTGGAGCTGGTCGTTCCAGGCATCAGGATTTGTGGATATCTTGGGGGGGGACGGTTCCAGAGTGCTCTCGGGGTCTGTCAAAAGCCAACAGCCGCGCTAGAAGCCTAGAGAACCTTAAGTGATCACTCCGGTCCTTGAAACCAGGTTGTATTATTTGCATGTCATTTTGTTATAGAATCATATAAATTTACAGCATGGAGTGAGGCCATTAGCCCATCATGTCCATGCCGACCGACCAGAGCTATTCCACTTTCCAGCTCTTGGTCTATAGTCCTGTAGGTTATGGCACTGCAAGTGCACATCTAAGTATTTTTTAAATGTGGTGAGGCTTTCTGCCTCTACCACTCTTTCAGGCAGAGAGTTCCAGATCCCCGCCACCCTTTGGGTGAAGAAATTTCCCCCCATATCTACTCTAAACCTCCCCCCAATTACTTTAAATCTATGCCCCCTGTTGACCCCTCTGCCAATGGAAACAGGTCCTTCCTATCCCCTCTATCCAGGCCCCTCATAATTTTATACACCTCAATCAGGTCTCCCCTCTGTTCCAAAGAAAACAGACCCAGCATCTCCAAACCTTCCTCATAGCCAAAATTCTCCAGGCCAGGCAACAGTCTTGTAAATCTCCTCTGCACCCTTTCCAGTGCAATCACATCTTTCCTGTAATGCGGTGACCAGAACTGCATGCAGTACTCCAGCTGTGGCCTAACTAGTGTTTTATAAAGTTAAAGCATAACATCCTGCTCTTGTATTCCATGCTTCGACTAATAAAGGCAAGTATTCCATATGCCTTCTTAACCACCTTATCGACCTGGCCTGCTACCTTCAGGAATCTGTAGTCCTGCACGCCATGTCATTTAATATAATTCTGTAAAACAGTTATATAAAACCTAATATTGTTATTAGTCGATATAAATAAAGCTTGTGATTAAAAACCACGGGCTGGAATAGTGAGCGGAGTTATTTTCGCCTGACTGAGAACCCTTTGTTGCGACAATTACCACAGAAAAGTCCGCTAATAGAAGGTAAATATTAAGACATGTGCGGTGCAAGAGAGACATGAATTTTTGGGCTTCTTTTTCTACATTGCTGTTAATTCTTCAACAGAAACGTTAATACTTGGCTTCTTAAGAGTACTTCACCCTAAAGCAAATCAGCCCCTGTGTAGCAAGCCACAATTTTCCATCATGTTAACATTTGTCCTTCATTAATTCAGCAAATTATTTTTCTGCTGCCTGGGGGATTAAGTTCAAGACTTCGTGTTTTTTCTGTAATTATGCCACATTCAATTTCATAACCTCATCTAAATATTTCGTAAATGGTGACAGCCAAAATGACTTGGGGCAGGACTTTCCTCAGAGTTGCCCCCACTCCGCTGACGTAACTTCACAGGCTGTGCGACAGATACAGCGGCTGTGAGGACATTCCTGGCCTTAATGTGGCTGTACCGCAAGCCCCAGTACTGAATTATGTTTGTATTGTGGCTAAAAAAAGACATTTGGAGTTGCAGATAATCTTGATGACATGTAAAACAAAAAAAAAAAGTATATGCTTCAGACATCAAATAATTTAAAAGCTTACTTTGGCAATGCTGAAAAGAATCAATAGTGTACATCATGAAGCCTCAGGTTAAAGTTTAAATCCATATTCCTTTAATTTGCATATATTTCAAGCTGTGCGTAACAGGGGTGCGATGGTCCCCTTGGTTTCCCAGCAGCCTTCGTCAAAGGACAATGCTAGCACCAGTCTGAGCCCACAGAGCCAACTTGTTCATTTTCTCTTCTTGCAATTGGCAGTTACACCATGTTTCACTTGCATTTTCTGTTTTAATTTCATATCAGCTGCATTTGCAACTCCCTTTTTCCATCTCGCAACATGATTTGTGTGTCATACATGGACCGTCCTGTGCTTTTTTCCCCATCCTTTCTAAATGACTACATTATCTCACCAGTGACATTTAGTATCACCTTATCGTTTTCTATTCGGCAAATTTGCAATAACCACTCTCTGTGATTGGTGTTTCTGCTGGATATCTGCCTCTTCCTTATTTTAATTTTTCCAACCTCAGTCTCTCAGCCTTCAATCTGATGATGGGGAAGACCCAAAACGTCATGACCTGTCTTTTCTCCTTTCACATACTGATTGGCCGGCTGTGCATTTCCAGCACTTTTTCTATTTCTTTTATATTAAACAGATCTTGGTATTGTGATTTCGGAGTTATCCAGCAAAAGGCTACTGCGCTACAGGCCATTCCTTACCACCCCTCCAGGGCCCCACAATTCAAAACAAGTGATTACAACAAATAAATACAACTGCCAATAGGACTGAGCTGTCTGAGCCTTGAGAACTGACTGCGAGGGCCCAAGGAAAAGGGATTGGAGCCCCTTCCCTATTTCTGCTCCCTCACCTTCTTTGCTGACGGTGGCATTTATGTAAAGAACAAAACTTGCACTTATACAGTATCTTTCACACCTTCAGGATGTCCCAAAGCACTCCAGAGTCATTGGATTACTTTTGGATTGCAGTCACTGTTGTTCTGTAGGCAAACATGGGAGCCAATTTGTCCACACCAAGGATCCACAAACACCAATGAGATAAATGACACCTTCGGCTCCCAGTCGTCTCAAATTTAACCTACTTCTCCTTGTGTTTAAATCCCTTCTCCAGATCCAGAGTAAACGTTTCAAAGTAACATCCCCACCGGCACCTGGGAATCCCTGGCCCAGGACCGTCCTAAGTGGAGGAAGAGCATTCGGGAGGACACTGAGCACCTCAAGTCTCGTCGTCGAGAGCATGCAGAAACCAAGCGCAGACAGCGGAAGGAACGTGCGGCAAACCAGACTTCCCACCCACCTTTTCCTTCAACCACTGTCTGTCCCACTGTATTGGACTGTACAGTTACCCGAGAACTCACTTTTAAAGAGCCCAAATTTGGCCAGAGGTGATCCACTTTTGTAGAACGCCAAGGGTGCCAAAAAAACTTCAGGCCGAGTTTGGCCGTTCCCCAGCCTTTTCTCCATGGTGGCGTAGAGTGGCAACTGGATTCGGGGGTGGAGTCAGGTCCCGGAGCTGAAAACAGTGCTGGGACCTCTGCACATGCGCGCTAGAGTGTGTGCGCATGTGCAGTAGTTTCTTGCCCCCAGAATCTGTGTGCGTGTACTGCAGGCTGTGTGGGAGGGGCCGACGCTCGCCGCCCCTATCCCGGGCCGAGTGGTCTGCCACTGCCTTCCCCGCGCAGAGGGCTACAAGAGACAGGTTGCGGGGGGAGGGAAAGAGTTTTGATCAGTGGGGGGTGGGGGGCAGGGGAGGAGGAGAGAAGAATCTTCAAAGATTTTCTAGTACTTTAAGCTATCTTTACTAAAATTATACTCAGTTTAATCAGGCTGATAGCACCTATACCCTGTCCAGTCTCGTTGCTTGGGATTTAAAAAAACTATCATTCCTATCATAACACTGTCACTTGGAGGCTACCTGCGTTGATTTCCTAATTCACCGCAAGGTTTCTCTGAGCGGATACTAGTGGCCTCATATGCTGGCCCAAGTTAGTTTGGAGTAACTTTTAGCTGATAAACTTGCTTAAATGGCCAAAACAGGCCGAAGTGGCTGGTAACGCCCCTTTTTGAAAAAAAAAACGAAACTTTAATAAAAACCTAACTAATTCACTTGCACTGGAGTAAATTAAATGGGTAGAACTGCGATTTTTAAGTTGCTCCAAAAAAAACCGGAGCAACTCCTGGGGAAACTTGAGCCCTTAGAGTGGAAGCAAGTCTTCATCGATTTCAATGGACTGTCGATGATGATGAAACCTCTTCATGGCCGAGCCTCTGCCTATCTCTGTTACCTCCTCTGACCGAGAGCCCCTCCTGAACTCTCTGCTCCTCTGAGGCGACACTTTTGTGCAGCCTCACAATCACCCCACCACTGGTCACCGTACTTCCGGTCACCTCGGTCCCACATTCTGGAATTTGCTCCAATGAATCCCTCCGCCTCTCCAACTCAATCTGCTTTTGTGCTGTTGATTGAGGGATTAAACTTTGGCCTGAACACTGAGAAAACTCTTCCCCCTCCTCTTTGAATGGGATTTTTTATTGTTCTGACAGGCCTCCATTTTACACATCATCAAAAGACTGTACCTTCATATATTCAAGCCCGGGTGAGGCTTGAACCCATGACCTTGTGACTCAGAAGTGAGAATGTGAACAGTGAGCAAAGAATTTTTAACTGCCAAAGTGCTCATTAATTTATGCACAGAGATGCGAGCAACATTTTAAACTGCAGCTTCCAAGTTATCTTTTAAAGAGGATGGGGAAAAGAAAGGAAGAATGAATAAGTGGTAGAAAGCAAGAAACTAAAGTAATCACAAAGAATCCCTATCATAAAGCCAGGAAACAGTAGGACTTCCAGTAGTCTCAATTATTTTTGATCTACCAAATCAGATTTGCGGTCGATTAAAAGGAATAACTGCAAACTAGTCAAGCAAGACAAAATGGGGGTCTACTGTACAAGCAGACTCAAGTTGTAATGAACACCTTTACAAAGGTAAATTACTACTTTGCCCAGACCCAGCGAAATTAACTGTTTTGACTAACTTTTAAGGATGTTTGATCTGCTAGTGTAATCATGATTCACTTCAAAACACTCTTACCATTAACGCTTTATAAAGATTCTAAAATCACATATTTCCATTTTCACTATACTTCAAACCCTTCGACCACAAATCAAATAAAATTCATATTTTTGTTTGGTTACTTACGTTATTTGTCCGGGCTTTTAGAACAATCTGCTCCTCTAATACAGGGCTATTGGGCACCCACCTGCTTCAGCCCACTATTGGTAGTCATGCCTTCAGCTGTCTCGGCCCCGTGCTCTGGAATTCCTTCCCTAAATGCCTCCATCTACTTCTCCTCCTTAAAACCCACCTCTTCAAACAGGCTTTTGGTGCCCCTCCTAAATATTACCTTCTTTGGTTTATTTTGTTGTCGGATTACAGCTCTCTGAAGTGCCTTGGATGTTTTTCTATATTTACAGTACTGTGAAAGTTGTTATGCCAACAAAATTTATACACTTACTGTTTTGAATAGATAGTGTGCCTGCTGAGTGGGCTGCCTAGAAAGAGAGCGCACAGGGACCCAGGTTGCAGCTGAAAGACAGCACTTCTGACACTGCACACGCCCTCAAGTACTGCACTGGTGTTCACCATAAATTGTGTGCTGAAATCTGCGGAGTGGGGCCTGAACCCGAGTCCATCTGACTGGGAGGAGAGAGTGCTACCTCTGAGCCAAGGCAGACACCTGACAATTCCTCAAATTTAAAATTCTCAAGCACCTGTTTAAATCCCTTCACGACCTCACCCCTCCCATCTCTGTAATCTCCTCTAACCTGACAACCCCCACCCCCCCAGAACTCTGCTTTCCTCCAACTTGGGACCCTCCTCCCTTCACCCAACCACTTTGAAATTCCCCCTCTAACTCACGACCTCCCTCCTGTCCTTGAAGGCCCTCCTAAAAGCCCACTTCTTTGACACCAATCCCAGTACCATTTTTTGCCTCAGCATCCAGTTTTGTCTGATTACGCCCACGTTAAGCACGTTGAGATATTATTCTATTTTATAGTCCCAATGTAAATGCAAGTTGCTTTTGTAATAACTTTTCATGTTTTTCAAGTCAAACTCTTTTTACTTCAGTTAAAATATATGTTTAATTTTCAAAGTGTTGGCAGGATTGTTCCTTTTTCAAAAAAAGAAAATAATGAATACGTACTTATGTAGTGCCTTTCACATCCTCAGAGGACCCCCAAAGCACTTTTATAGCCAATTATTTTTTGAAGTGTAGTCACACTGTTGTGTTGGTAAATGTGATAGCCAAGTTGCATACAGCAAGGGCGCACAAACAGCAATAACATGAATAGCCAGTCAGTCTGTTTTTTTGCTGGTATTGATTGAGGGATAAATGCTGGTTCAGACACCAAGGGGCTCTTCTGCTCTTTAAATATTGCCAGAGCATTTTTTACATTCACTCGACCTTGGTTTAAAGTATTACCTGAAATACAGCACCTCTGGACAATGCAGCACTCCCTCAGTGCTGCACAGGAGTGTCAGCCCAGATTATGTGCTCAGGTTCTGGAGTGGGGCTTGAGCCTACGACCATCTATCTCTGAAGCAAGAAAGTTAACACTGAGCCTAGGCTGACAATTTTGCAGTTTAATCATTTTAAAAACCCTATAGTTTTTAATGATTCATCCTCTGTTTTAATTATGTCCATTTGGCCAATTTGGAGTCATTTTATCAAAATACTGAGAGCTCATCAAATTGTTCGGAATACAAGCCTGAAGCAATTAGAGGCAGATTGTTGGGAAGTCAAGTTATTAGTGGCTGAGATAGATTCATTAATTTGAAGATGTCTGTTAATTCAAGTCTCCCTCCAACAGGCTGAGTAACCCATGCACGGAATTATCCCTCTATGGTATAATCAGCATGTTTAAAAATAAAAAAACAATGGCTTGGTTCTAATTTGCGTATATACAGTTCAACAAAAAGCAGAGCAGCTTTCAGTTATAAATTTGCTCAACAAGGCATTCAGATTTACAGGGACTGGTTTCTGAATTTCAAATCGATAGTTAATATAACTTCAGATCACTATTCAGTCATCAATTGTTTCCCAATAAAATTAGTGATTATGTGGCAACTTGGTTCTGAAATATGGCATACATTATTAATACGAAGCACAAAGGTAATCATGTCAATCATAACAAAGTTGCTGTCAATTTTCCATACCCACTGATAGAAGGGGGTGAGGAGGGAATTTAAACCTCAATAAACGGATGGGTTTTGGTTGGGTGGGTGTTGGGAGTGTCAAAAATCTGAATCCCGACTCCAACCCGCCGCTTCCGGTTTTAACAGAGGCTGCACGTGGGCAAGCAGCCAGCCCGCTCCCAGGCGACGGTTTGGCATTTTCAGTATCATGAAGCCCATAGCCTCCGGTTTACCCTACTGTGCATGTTTAGCTGTGGGCCAGCTGGGGTTTCCGGGCCTCAGGAATCCCTGCAGCTACAGCGAGGAGAGGACAGCCTCGAGCATCAATCCTTGTTGGTCAGGAGGAGCAGGAATGCTTTCGTTCAGCACCCCAAACTCCCTCGCCACAGTCCCCCCCCCCCCCCATAGAAACCCCCACCCGGGGTTGGACTGCCCCAACCCCCGCCCCCTTCCAAGGTCAGGGTTCAGAACCTCACCCCTGGGTAGGGAGCGGGACTCACACCTACCCTTGATTGCGGCCTCTTGTTCAGCATCCCCCGCCGACTGGGAGCCAGCCTGTCAATCCGGGCGGGGAACCTGCCCGTGACATCTCACACACAGCGTGGGGAAATCCGGTCCCAGCGGGTCTCCAGGTAAAAATTCCGGCCAAGATTCCAAAAACATGTTGAGCTAGAATTTTATCTCTAGTTTTGGAAAAAGGTTAAAAAGCAACTTCCAGTTCATGTCATTTGAATGCAAAAATTGGAAAGTAACTCGAGTTATTCCCAGGTTTCTATTGTTTGTCTTTAACCCACTACTGCATTAATCCCAATAGCTAACAGTACACTACTGCATTACTTGCCAAGTACAGTTACAGTAGGAAACAGTTAAACTTCATTGTTTGGTGTCAGTTCTGGCTGTCTCACCTGAGCTAAAAGTCATGGGTTCAAAGCCCACTCGAGAGACGAGTACACAATCTCGGCTCACACTTCAGTGCAGTAGTGAGGGAATGCTGTGCTGTCAGAGGTGCCGCCTTTCCGATGACATGGTAAACCGAAGCCTCGTCTGCTTTCTCCCGTGGATGTAAAAGATTCCATGACACTGTTCGAAGAGGAGTGGTGGAGGTTCATCTGTGTATTCTTCAAATAGCATCAGGAAAATAGATTATTTAGTAACTTATCTGATTGCTGTTTATGGGATCTTGCTGTGTGCAAATTAGCTGCTGCTTTGCCTTCAAAACAACAGTGACATACACTTCCAATGTATTTCATTGGCCGTGAAGCACTTTGAGACATCCTGATCTCTACAAGTGAAAGTTTGTTGTCTCTTAAAAATGATGACATTGCATTTTCTAAAGTGGTATTTCTAACGGTTTTTGTTAATTAGACACAGTGGCAGTACATTTAAACCCCTGACACAGAAGTTAATTGCCATAAAGATGTGTCAACAAAATAATTCCTTTTAACTTTCAATTGATTAAAAGACATAAAAGCGTTATTATATTTACCACAAGCCATGAAACAGTTCTCTAGCTTCCTGTACTACTAACCTCAGTGACCACAATCAGTGCCATACATCCGGCTCTGTAGTAGTCACATGTCAGAATGCCTCACAATGACCAATTCTGACTCACCTTTTCATTCATTCAGCTCTCTGCCAACAAAAGCCTGCTTTACACAAGAGTCACACATAAAAACATCATTTATTTTTAAAGCAGTTTATTGATTAAACTTTGAGCAAATTCATCTGGTATACATTTGTACTTCCTTTCGCCTACACTGCGGACAATACCAAACTGCAAAATGGAAGAAAGCAGTGGTTCAAGTGATATTTGTTAAGAAGGTACGTTGACCCTCCCAACCACACATCACCTTCAACTCTGCAAACATTGTCTCAATGACCGTAAATGTCAGTACAACAACTTTCCGTTTTCTCTTGACTGATTTTATGATGGTGGTTTTAACCTGTTTGGCCTCACCTTTTGTGCTGTGCAGTGCCTATCCATGTGTTGCATGTCAACATTGATTGGCAGCCACAGTAACTAATGATTATGACATCAGATGTGTCCAGAAATAATCCATAGTTGACTGCAAGAAAATTAAATGGCCAATAAAGTCGTCAAATTTTGATTTAAATCCATTTTTATGTCATGTTTCAGGATTTTTGTTTACCATTATCCACAGAATGGATCAGGAAACAAAGAATGACTTTTTAAGGTTGGGCTTTTGAAGCAAAATGTATACACACAAGCTCTAAAATATTAATTGGTTAAAATGCAAATTTCTCCCCAAAGCTGTAAACAATAATTCATTACTTCATCTTGGTAATCGAGAAAGACCTCACCCTCATTGTGTTGGTCTCAAGTGCTCAGCAGAAATTGTCTGGTCGCCCTTCCCTCTGATTTTTACTCCCCCCGGGCACACAATGAGTTTTAAAAAGAGACTGCGACATAAGCAGTCAGTTAACTTTTAAACTGAACGCTGTGAGTGCAAGCTTTGCCTCGGTTCAGAAAGGAGGGCGGGTAGGAATTATTTTAAATGAAACTAGACGACCCACTGATGTGAGGACACGCCATGTGTTCATGATTTTGTATAATTATGCAAAGTCAAGATGTATTCAATTAAGTTAATGCAATCATAACTGTTGTTCTGTGTATTCACTTGCTGTGAAATGCAGCAACATAACAGTTCAGAGCTGGTCTCATCTTACCAAGTGTGAGCTGCGAGGAGGATGCTATGAGGCTGCAGAGTGACTTGGATAGGTTAAGTGAGTGGGCAAATGCGTGGCAGATGAAGTATAATGTGGATAAATGTGAGGTTATCCACTTTGGTGGTAAAAACAGAGAGACAGACTATTATCTGAATGGTGACAGATTAGGAAGAGGGAAGGTGCAGCGAGACCTGGGTGTCATGGTACATCAGTCATTGAAGGTTGGCATGCAGGTACAGCAGGCGGTTAAGAAAGCAAATGGCATGTTGGCCTTCATAGCGAGGGGATTTGAGTACAGGGGCAGGGAGGTGTTGCTACAGTTGTATAGGGCCTTGGTGAGGCCACACCTGGAGTATTGTGTACAGTTTTGGTCTCCTAACTTGAGGAAGGACGTTCTTGCTATTGAGGGAGTGCAGCGAAGATTCACCAGACTGATTCCCGGGATGGTGGGACTGACCTATCAAGAAAGACTGGATCAACTGGGCCTGTATTCACTGGAGTTCAGAAGAGTGAGAGGGGACCTCATTGAAACGTTTAAAATTCTGACGGGTTTGGACAGGTTGGATGCAGGAAGAATGTTCCCAATGTTGGGGAGGTCCAGAACCAGGGGTCACAGTCTAAGGATAAGGGGTAAGCCATTTAGGACCGAGATGAGGAGAAACTTCTTCACCCAGAGAGTGGTGAACCTGTGGAATTCTCTACCACAGAAAGTAGTTGAGGCCAATTCACTAAATATATTCAAAAGGGAGTTAGATGAAGTCCTTACTACTCGGGGATCAAGGGGTATGGCGAGAAAGCAGGAAGGGGGTACTGAAGTTTCATGTTCAGCCATGAACTCATTGAATGGCGGTGCAGGCTAGAAGGGCTGAATGGCCTGCTCCTGCACCTATTTTCTATGTTTCTATGTTCTCTATCTTCCCAAGTGTTCTCTATCTTCCAAAACACTGAAGTGCACATGAAGACACAAAATCCAGTTTGCATGTGAAGGGAAACATCACCTGGGTTACACACTCAAAGTAGTAGACACTGGGCAGTAAGTAGTCAACTCGAGGATGGAAAAAGTATTCACTTTATGTAGGTCATGTTTAGCGGAAACCAGGTCACCGTACAAAGTATTTGGATTTTCAATGCCTCCATTCAGTTTTCGAAGAATCAGCCTTCAATGCTTCCATAGTCTACTTAAGATCAATAACCTTTTTTCTGATAGTTTTCACACTAAACTTCTGGTCTGCTTGAATCTTTTCCCACAAGCGGTCGAGCTTTCGCTTGTCTGACCTTTTCACCCAATTACTTGTTTTGCATAGCTTTAAGTCTGGCTTTCGGCTCATCATTTTCATATTGAAATTTTGCAATAATTTTACCCTGATAGAGCAGCCGACAAAGAAATACAATAAAACTATGTGCTTCCCACTTCAATCACTTCGGAGTCAGAAGCGTGTGGGTTCAAGTCCCACTCCAAAGACTGGGGTACAAAATCTAGGTTGACACTACAGTGCAGTACTGAGGGAGTGCTGCACTGTTGGAGATGCCGTCTTTCGGATGAGACGTAAAACCGAGGCTCCTTCTGTCCTCATCTGAATGTACAAGATCTCATAGCACCATTTGAAGAAGAGAGGAGTGTCCTGCCCAATATTTATTGCTCAAGCAACACCACTTGAAGAGGAGATTATCTGGTCATCACATTGCTGTTTATGGGAACTTGCTGTGAACAAATTGGCTGGCGTGTTTCCTACATTACAACACTTCAAAAGTACTTTGGGATGTCCGGTGGTCGTGAAATATGCTATATAAATGCAAGTCTTTCTTTCAATGATCTCCCCAGCCTACCAGCATTTCACAAAACTAGCAGTGAATGGCTCAACTATTCCTGTGGCTGAAATAGTCCCAAGACTCAGATGACTAATGGAAAGGAGAGCACTAAAAAAATTGAATCTGGAGATGACAAAGGCAACAGTAGATGGGGTCAGGTGAAAGTAGAAGAGGGGTGAGAGCAGCTGCCCTCGACTTTAAGCCAACATTTAACAGAGTATGGCACCAAGGAGTCTCAGCAAAACTGAAGTCAGTGGGATCACCAGAAAAGTGATCAGTGTTATCAAGTAGCACTTACTCACCGATGCTCAGTTTGGGTACCTTCAGGACCACTCAGCTCCAGACCTTATTACAACCTTGGTCGAAATATGGACACAAGAGTTGAATTTCAGAGGTGAGGCAAGAGTGACTGCCCTTGACATCAAGGCAGCATTCAACCAAGTGAGGCAACAAGGATACCTAGTAATATTGAAAAATCTCTAGTGGCTGGAGTCAAACCCGGCATAAACAAAGATGGTTGCAGTTCTTGGAAGTCAATCACCTCAGACCCAGGATGTCGCTGCAAGAGTTTGTTTGTGCAGCATCCGAGAACTAACCATCTTCAGCTACTTCATCAATGACCTATCTTCCATGATAAGGTCACAAGTGGGGCTGTTTGCTGATGATTGCACAGTGTTCAGCTCCATTTGCAATTCCTCAGATAATGAAACCATCAATGGCTGTAGGCAGCAAGACCAGACAACATCCAGGCTTGGGCTGATCAGTGGCAAGCAACATTCATATCACACAAGTGCCAGCAATGACCATGTCCAGCCAGAGCGAGTCTAACCACCTACCCTTAACATTCAATGGCAGCGCTGAATGTCCCACCATTAATATCCTGGGGGTCATCATTGACCAGAAACTCAACTGGATCAGCCACATAAATGCTGTGGCCACAAGAGCAGAGCAGAGCAGAGCAGAGGCTGGGTATTTTGCAGTGAGCAGCTCATCTCCTGACTCCCAAAAGCCTCTCTGCCACCTACAACATACAAGTCGGAAGTGTAATGGAATACTGTGCACTTGCCTGGATAGCTTCAGCTGCAACAACTCTGAAGAAGCTCAATGCCACGCAGGACAAAGTAGTGCGTTTGGCCGGCAATTCATCCACAAGCCTAAACATCCACCCCCTCCACCATCGGCGTACCATGTACTATCTATGGGCTCAAAATTGGCTAGGAGTTGCTCCTTTTTTTTTGGAGCAACTTGATTTTTCTGGAGTATCTTAAAACTCCACATTTTGCACATTCAATTTGTGCCAGTGTAAGTGAGTTAGTTCCGTTTTTTTTTTAGTTTTGTTTTTTTTTCCCAAAAGGGGGCGTTACCAGCCACCTATGCCCGTTTTGGCCATTTAGGCCACTTTGGCCAGCTAATAGTTACTCCAAACTAACTTAGGACAGTGTATGTGGCCACTTCAGAAAACCCTGGCGGAGAGTTAAGAAATTAGCGCAGGTAGGTACATCGGAGGCCAGCAGAACTTAATGACTTGACTAAAGAATGTGAATAGGATCAAACAGCTATACAGGACATCATATGACAAATTTCACAAAGTTAATTTACTATACAACAGAAGCATTCATGGAAGCTTAAACGACAAAAATAAAAGTAGTAAAAGATAGTTGAATTAAATTGCCCTAATCTCACAACTAATTTAAACAACTACTTCTTTGCAATGATTATACTGGGCCAAAATTGAGCCCGTATTATCTAAATAAAGTCTACTTCAACAAATAAGATATTCTCTCAGTGTTCCTCCGTCACTTATGTTCTTCTTTCACAATAGCACCAGGTGAATAGGCTTGACAAATGGTCACCACTATTCACAAGAGACAAAACATATTTACATAATTTTTTCAAAATATCCAAATAAAAAAATAGAAGCAAGCAAGTCCTACCCTACCTTCATCTTCCGCTCGGGAAGGCAGCTGGCTGGCCTGTGCGGTAGGCCACTCGGCCTGGGATAGGGGCGGGACGCACCGGATGATGATGACTGGGTCCCACGCTGCAGCACACACACTAAGAGGCTGGGGGCAGGAACTACTGCGCACACTCCAATGCACATGTGCAGGCGTCCCGGCACTGTTTTCAGCGCGGGACGCTGGCTCCGTCCCCGACCCAAATGGCCACGCTGCGCGAAGACCCGGGAGAGGCTGGACAACGCCCAAAGTGGGGACCGATTTTTTCGGAGCACCTATCCACGCAGAAAAGCGGTGCATCTCCGGTGAGTGCGCCGAAAAAAGGGGTGGGTCAATTTTGAGCCCGATATGCTGCATTGCAGCAACTTGCCAATGGTTTTTGTTTCCACCAATAATGCAGCAGCCCATGGCAGCCTTGAGCAGGACATGGATAACAAGACCAGGGCTGACCTGTGGCAGTGGCCAGAGTATTTATAGCATAAATCTCAAACAACAGCAAGTCCAACCACCTCCTCCTAACTTTCAACGGCACCAACACAACTGAACCTCCCACCATCAACATCTTGAGGGGTCACTACTGACCAGACGCTTAACTGGACCAGCCACATCAGCACCATGGATACAAAATCATGGCGAGCTCACCTCCCGACTCCTCAAAGCCCATCTACCATCAGAAGCCAGCAGTGTGACGGAATACTCACTCACCTGGATGGATGCAGTCACAACTACACCAAAGTCTCATCACCATCCAGTACAGAGCAGTCCGCTTAACCTACGGCCCTGCCACTGGACTCGCTCTCCATCACTGGCACACTGTGGCAGCAGCATACATGATCTACAGGATGCACTGCAGCAATCCACCAAATTTACAAGCACTGCAACCTCCACTACCAAGAAGGACAAGAGCAACAATGTCACGGGGACACCATCACCTCTAAGTTTTCCCTCCCTCCGCCCATCCCCACCAAGTCGCACATCATTCTGATTTGCACATACATGCCAATCATCATCGCTGGGTCAAAATCCTGGAACTCCTCCACTAACAGCATTGGAGAAGCACCATCATCATGAGGACTGCAGTGGTTCTAAGAGAAGCCCCATGACCACCTTCTAAGGGCAACGAACGTGGTCTTAAAAAGTAAGTGCCGAGGGTGGATGCGGTGGAGGTGGAAAATGGCGGTCTTTGTGAAGGATATACTATGGGGTTGGAGCTCCGCCAAGGGCCCTGCAGGCACTGAGGCTGCACATTAGCAGGTTCAGCCTGAGCAAGCACGTAATCAGCGCACTGGTGCTCCTGGAAACATAGAAAATAGGTGCAGGAGTAGGCCATTCGGCCCTTCGAGCCTGCACCGCCATTCAATAAGATCATGGCTGATCATTCACCTCAGTACCCCTTTCCTGCTTTCTCTCCATACCCCTTGATCCCTTTAGCCGTATCTAACTCCCTCTTGAATATATCCAATGAACTGGCATCAACAACTCTCTGCGGCAGGGAATTCCACAGGTTAACAACTCTCAGTGAAGAAGTTTCTCCTCATCTCAGTCTTAAATGGCCTATCCCTTATCCTAAGACTGTGTCCCCTGGTTCTGGACTTCCCCAACATCGGGAACATTCTTCCTGCATCTAACCTGTCCAGTCCCGTCAGAATTTTATATGTTTCCATGAGATCCCCTCGCATCCTTCTAAACTCCAGTTTATAAAGGCTCAGTTGATCCAGTCTCTCCTCTTATGTCAGTCCTGCCATCCCAGGAATCAGTCTGGTGACACTTTGCTGCACTCCCTCAAAAGCAAGAACGTCCTTCCTCAGATTAGGAGACCAAAACTGAACACAATATTCCAGGTGAGGCCTCACCAAGGAGGAATGGAGCGAGGTGACAGAACTATATGGAAGCAACAACATAAGCTGTCGAGGGACAAGATATGAAATAGAAGGGACCGTGGATGAAACCCAAGAGCACATCCCCAAGCGACTCCGCAGGGGTGGGAGGAGAAGCCATTTCAGATGTGCTGGCTATGTAGAGAGAGATCGGTAAGAATGGGATCAAACAGCAGATGATGATAGAGTGATTGACGTCATCAAATGTCAGATATGTCGAGGAAGGCAACTAGAGAACCGATATAATCACATATGGCTAATCGCCTCAAATACCCAACACCCTTTAAATCATAACACGTTTAAATGCATCAATATTGCATTAAAGTTGAAGAAAGCTGTATCGAGGGAACCGACACAGTAAGCTGCTTCGATTGGCAAACTGGTAAAAGAAATCCAGTTTGTGGCAGGACTTTCCAGAAGTATACATATCTGTTACAATATAAACAGAAAGGGATGACGTATAGTCAGCCCTAATAATGTCCCACTGACTGAAGTGTGGTGCAAAAAGTTACACCCAAGAACTGCAGATCTGTGGAGACACATCTTTTCTCACCAGTGGATCAATTCATCAACTAGCCATAAGCAGCACTTTAGCAGTGACCAAAGAATTTTATTGTAGAACTGTATCAACATTTGAACAGGATCCAACTGCTAGTCATATGGGATTTGGCATTAGAAAATATTGTATAAGACTTGGAAATACTAAATTGAGTCACTGAATTATTAAGTTGAGACTGTTAAAAGTGAATGCTTGGCAGAAGCAATGATTGAACAATGACAAGTCAGTACCACTGACAACATAAGCAGTCGTAATGCACAGCAGATTATTTATTCAATCAGTGAATAACTTAACAACGGAAACCAAAGTGTCTGACAGAACCATAAAGTGGGTGAATTACCACTATGGGATCATTCTGTCAAATTGCAATGCTAAATCAATGATCAGGTCATATGATATGCGCAATGCCTTTAGAGTGGAGTGCCATAGTCAGCAAAGTCACTAATCAAATCGACAACATATCAGTAATGGAATGCAGCTTACGCCAGAATTGGAAATTCTATTTTTGAAGAGCAGACAGGAGGGAGATGGAGAAAGAATTCTGGGTGCCAAAGCTCTCCTGGAACCTACACACCTGACTCATTTTATCAGCTATTGCAGCTGGAGCTAGGCTGTTCATATACTGCGAGTTCTATATTGGTTCAAAACTATTTGCGGTTCGAAGCTGGGCGAGCAGGAAAGGGGGTGCAGGGTGGAGCGGGAGAAGGGGAGCAATCATGGGTGAAGAAAGAGGGGCGGGGAGGGAGAGAAGTGGGATGGGCTCTGGTCTCTCTTACCCCACTTATGACATGTGCCTTTGAACCACAGAAGTTTACAACACAGAAGGGGGCCATTTGGCTCATCGCGTCTGTACAGACTCTTTGCTAGAGCAATCCAAAGCTAGTATCACTATCCAGCTCTCTGTGCATAGTCCTGCATCTTCCTTTGCTTCAAATATTTATCCAATTTTCTCTTCAAACGGTGCAACGGTCCTGGCCTCAACCAATGCTTCTGGCAAAGCATTTCATATCCCAACAATCCACAGTGTAAAGAAATGTCTACTTTCTCTCCTCACTCTATGATGATTTTAAATTGATAATCCTTCATAATTGACTCCCTACCAGAGAAAAGCTTTTCCCCATTCACCCCATCAAGACTCTTCATTATTCAAAAATCTCCATTAAGTCACCTCTACAATGATAGACAGACAGATTGGAAAAGGGTCTCCAAGCAGCGCGCTGGGCAGGCCACATAGTCCACATGCTAGACACGAGACTCCCAATGCAAGCGCTCTACTCAGATCTCCTTCATGGCAAATGAGCCAAAGGTGGGCAGCGGAAACATTACAAGGACACCCTCAAAGACTCCCTGATAAAGTGCAACATCCCCACTGACACCTGGGAATCCCTGGCCCAAGACCGCCCTTAGTGAAGGAAGAACATCCGGGAGGGCGCTGAGCACCTCGAGTCTCGTCGCCGAGAGCATGCAGAAACCAACCGCAGACAGCGGAAGGAGCGTGCGGCAAACCAGTCCCACCCACCCCTTCCCTCAACAACTATCTGTCCCACCTGCGACAGAGACTGGTTCTCGTATTGGACTGTACAGCCACCTAAGAACTCATGTTAAGAGTGGAAGCAAGTCTCGATTCCGAGGGACTGCCTATGATGATGATGAGCATTAATGCAAGCATGACAGATTGGCATCAATACCTTTTTCCTCTACCCATGTGGCAATCCCATAAAACATGCTTATGGAAGTAACAATTAATCACAAACAATGCTTGACAAACTTATCTTTGAGGATAGATCACTCTCCACAAAATTGATAGGAAGTGTGACTATTTTCTCTGCAGTATTCTCCACTCCAGAGTTTCCTTGGTTGACAAGATTCTGTCCAACAGATGTACATTAATTTAGTCATCACAGGTTCTCAACATCATTACATGACAGCTCTGGTAATGATTTCGTGCAGTATTAACAGCTCGCTCCAGGACCCCAGGATACACTGTATGGCCCCAAGTTTCCACATGATTTGCTCCTGATTTTTAGGAGCAACTGGTGGAGAACGGAGTATCTTAGAAATCGGAATTCTTGTCATTTAGTTTGCTCCAGTTCTAGTCAGTTAGAACAGTTTCACTTTGGAACAGAATTTTTTTTCAAAAGGGGGCGTGTCCGGCCACTTACGTCTGATTTCAAAGTTTCGTGAGTGAAAACTTACTCCAAACTAACTTAGAATGGAGTAAGTGAAGATTTTTGTACGCTCGAAAAAACCTTGTCTACACTTTAGAAAATCAGGGGTAGGTTACAAATCAGGCGTAGGGAATGGTGGGGGGCGGGGGGTGTTTAAAGGGAAGTTTACAAACATTAAACATTTCAGTTTTACAAATAAAGAGCCATCATCAATAATAAATGATAAATACATCAATAAATCAACCAATAAATCAATCAAAAAAATTAATAAGAATTTTTTTTTTTTTAAATCAATAAATAAAACATTTTCTACTTACCGACTGCAGCACCGGGAGCCCTCCAACAGCGTGCTGGACTCCCCCCCCCCCCCCCAGTGTGTCTCTGTCAGTGTCTCTATCTCTCTGTCTGTGTGTCTCTCATTCTCTGTCTGTCAGTGTCTGTGTTTCTGACAGCGAGGGGAGGGGGAGGAGGGGGGTAGAGGGAGAGAGGGGGAGCAGAGGGAGGGAAGGGGGAGAGGAGAGGGGGATGGGGGAGAAGGGGAGGGATGGGGGAGAAGGGGAGGGATGGGGGAGAAGGGGAGGGATGGGGGAGAAGGGGAGGGATGGGGGAGAAGGGGAGGGATGGGGGAGAAGGGGGAGAAAGGAGATTGGGGGGGAGAAGGAGATTGGGGGGAGAAGGAGATTGGGGGGAGAAGGAGATTGGGGGGAGAAGGAGATTGGGGGGAGAAGGAGATTGGGGGGAGAAGGAGATTGGGGGGGGGGGGGGGGGAAGGAGATGGGGGGGAGAGAAGGAGATTGGGGGGGGAGAAGGAGATGGGGGGGGGGAGAAGGAGATGGGGGGGGGGAGAAGGAGATGGGGGGGGGGGGAGAAGGAGATTGGGGGGGGGGGGGAGAAGGAGATTGGGGGGAGGAGAAGAAGATTGGGGGGGGGGGGGGGGAAGGAGATTGGGGGGGGTGGGGGGGGGGGAAAGAAGGCTGCGCTGCGCCGAGGGCCAGAGGACCTGCAGGGAGGTGGAGAATACGGAGGGTTTTTTTAGGCACACTTTGTGGCGCGAAAAACGGGCGTCCAGGTCGGGACTACGCAAATCTAGGCGCGGCTCGAAATTTGAGCCCTATACTTGGAGCAGCCAAGAATTTTGCCAAACTTAGTCATTGTTTCTTGCACTTCTTGCCCTTTTCTGCAGGACAGATATTAAAAGTTGCAGCCAGAATGGAATTAGGTTACGGTGTTCAGTCTTTTCTCCCCAGGCATTCGAAAGACTCTACTACTTGGGCCCAAATTTGGCCAGGAGTTGCTCCGTTTTTTTTGGAGCAACTTGATTTTTCTGGAGTAATTTAAAAATCCCCATTCGGCACATTTAATTTGTGCCGGTATAAGTGAGTTAGTCAGGATTTCTTTTAGTTTTGATTTTTTTTCAAAAAGAGGTGTTGCCAGCCACCTACGCCTGTTTTGGCCATTTAAGCCAGTTTGGACAGTTAATAGTTGCTCCAAACTAACTTAGGCCAGCGTATGAAAACCCTTGCGGAGAGTTAAGAAATCAGCGCAGGTAGCCTCCAAATGACAGTGTTATGATAGGAATGCAATTTTTTGTTTAAATCCCAAGCAGCGAGACTGGGCAGGGTGTAGGTGCTATCAGCCTGATTAAACGGAGTATGGGGTTTTTACAAGAATAAAAATGATCTTCTAATGAAGGCTGAAGTATAGGGGGCCACTTAAGCAAGGGGAGGGTTTTCTTTGTAAATAATAGATCAAGAGCACCAACACTCTCGCCTAATGGATTCGTGTGCGGCATCACACCACATTGGATTTTGACTTCTGTAGCACCAAGCAATTGCCCTGACTAGGTTTAGAAATTTAAAATGTTAGACTTAACAAAAAAAGCATGTCAAAATGTAAACTTAAATTTTGGTGTTCAGCATTGTGTAGTATGACTCTGATAATTAGTACTATTTTAGAATTCTATGCAGTAGTGGGTGGGCTGCAAGATACTGCAGACAGGGAATTTTTAGTAAAGATAGCTAGATATTAAAGTACTGGAAAATCTTTGAAGATTCTTTCTTCCTCCCCCACGATCAAACCACTTCCCAACCCCGATCAAAACACTCCCTCACCGCCCCCCCCCCCCCCTTCCCTCACCCCATTTCTTGTAGCCCTCAGCACGGGAAGTGCAGTGGCTGGCCTGTGCGGCAGGCCGCTCGGCCCGGGACACGTTGGGTCCCACGCTGCAGGTATCATCATCACAATCATGGGGGGGGCTACTGCGCATGCGCGAACACTCCACTGCGCATGCGGACAGCTGCCAGCACTGTTTTCAGCACAGGGCTGTAGCTCCGCACCGGCACTCCACGAGAAACGTCGCGCCAGGACCCGGAACACACAGCAGAGTGGCCAGAATTGTTAATAAGTTTTTTGATGCCTTTTTCAGCGCACAAAGTCGGCGCATCTCGGGAGAGTGCACCGGAAAAAGGGGTTGGGGAAATTTGGGCCCATAAACTGTTACTTAGTTGTAAGAGAGTTTCTCTTTTTCATGGGAAGGATTCCTAAATGTCAGTCAATGACAGGCTATTCCAGATATTTATCAAGTTCCCGTCACAAAATATTACAAATCTTTTCTGGGTACAGCTGCGTATCAATTTGCTGGTTTCCAATACAGTACTAATATTTGGTTCCCTCTTTAGTTCTCACCAGAAGCCTTTCCACAATTATCCCTGCCAATCGAGACACTCGGCTCTTCTGCAGACGTACAGTATTATATTTGTCAATACAGGCTCCCTGGTACACAGGGTTATTCCACACCTGATTTAACTATCAAGTTTAGCTGAGAATTATCTGT
Source organism: Pristiophorus japonicus (assembly GCF_044704955.1). Lineage (NCBI taxonomy): Eukaryota > Metazoa > Chordata > Chondrichthyes > Pristiophoridae > Pristiophorus > Pristiophorus japonicus. The sequence continues at coordinate 251,895,522 of NC_091981.1, forward strand.
CTTAAATGGAAAATAATGGAATTATTGAAGGTTGATTCATTTATCAAAACCTTTCAAGAGTCAAGTCTAATGTTCTTTCCCTCAGCCCAACAAGGTAGAAGGTATTTACTTACATGTTGCTCGATGTTGTTTTGGTTGTGCTACTCCCCCCCATAGGTTCATCACCTCAAAACTCTTGCTCTACATCCACTACGCATTATAGGAGAGCATCATCAAATTTGTATCTGATGATTAAAAGTTACTTTGCATCGATCTTTGCTTAAGGGAACATCGAGAGGAGGAGAATCCTGTTGTGGCTGCAAGTGAGATGAATATTATTGCCAAGCTAAACACACCAGGACGGGATACATCCTAGAATCCTGAGGGAGATTAGTGATAAAATTGCTACAGCCACAGCAATTATATTTCAAGGATCTATTGAGTGTGGTGTGCTGGAGGACTGGAAAGTGGCCAATGTAGCTCTGCTCTTAAACATGGGAGTCAAAGCTAATCTAGTTAATTATAAGCCAGTTAGTTTAATATCTAAGGAAGGGAAATTTTTAGTCTTGATTAAATATCAAATTACCGCATATTTAAAGGACGACAAAATAGCTGTAGCTAGCACAGATTTTAAAAGGGGATGATTGTGTTTGGCAAACTTCATAAAATTATTTGAGGTACAGACATGGCAGATGGAGGAAATACAGCTGATGTAGTGTACATGGACTTTAGGAAAGCCTTTGACAAGGTGCCACTTGAGAGATTACTAGAGAAGGTTATAAGATACGGAATTAGAGAGAGGATAGCAACCTGGATTAAAAATTGGCTAGAAGAGAGAAAACAGGGAATAGGAGTTAAAGGAAATTTTCTGAGTGGTGGAGTGTCCTGCAGAATTCAGTTCTGGGGCCGCTTGTGTTCACTGTGTAGATCAATTGGATGTAGGCCGATAAGTGTTGTCAAAATTTGCAGATGACATCAAAACAGGAGGCATAGAGGACAAAAGAAACTTTACTCAGAGTTTTGAGGTAATAGAGTTCACTTGCAGGGTGAGTGGTTGAGTCCAAAATCTTGTGAACATTTAATATTAGATTGGATAGGTGAATGAAGGAAAAGGATTGATAGGATGTGATTAGAACTATTTGTTTGTATGGAGGACAAACGCTGACATGGACTAAGCTTGCTGTTGTTACTTCTGTGAACTAAATACAAATTGGATTACCTTTTAGAAAAGAGAATCAAATGAACAGGCCAGACTTCCAATTATCCAACACGTTCCATTGAGCTGGAGAATGGCTTTTTAACATTCAGTGCCAAAAACTAAAACCTTTAAAAAAGACCAACATGTCTTGCTCCTTTTTCACCAAGCATATCCAGGCCAGAACAGGGCTTCTTTTTACTAAAAGGTTCCGGTTATACAATAACGCAATAATTATGCCATACAGCCCTTCGAGCCTGCTCTGTCTTTCAATAAATCATAGAATCATAGAAATTTACAGCACGGAAGGAGGCTATTTGGCCCATTGTGTCCATGCTGGCCAACAATGAGCTATCCAGCCGAATCCCACTTTCCAGCTCTTGGTTTTGTAGGTTACGGTACTTCAAAAGCATATCCAAGTACTTTTTAAATGTGGTGAGGGTTTCTGCCTCTCACACCCACCATCCTCTGGGTGAAAAACATTCCCCTCAAATCCCCTCGAAACCTCCTACCAATTACTTTAAAGCTATGGCCCTTTGCTAAGGGAAATAAGGTCCTTCCTATCTACTCTACCGAAACACATCATAATTTTAAAGACTATCTTCGAACTCAATTCCACTTTCCCACCCGATCCCCATACCCCTCGATTTCCCCCAGTGTCCAAAAATCTATATCTATCTTAGCCTTCAATGCACTCAATGACTCAGCATCCAGTCACTTGGGACAGAGAATTTCAAAAATTCACAGAAATTACTCCTCATCTCAGTCTTAAATGGCCGACCCCTTATCCTGAGACGAGGTCCCCTAGTTCTGGACTCTCCAGCCAGTGGATGTGTGTAAACTTATGACTTGTTATCCAGAATTTTCCCTCCTTCCTTCTATAAATGGTACATTTGTTGGAGGATGTTCCCACCATTAAAGGCGAACAAATGATCTTGTACTATACAGCACATTATCACATCTTGGAGGTGCCAAAGCACTTTATATTCAATGATTTCATTTTGATGAGCAGTCACCTTTGTTAAGCAACCAATTTTCAAACAGAAAGTACTTACAAACATCATCATCATAAGCAGTCCCTCAGAGTCGAGGAAGACTTGCTTCCACTTTTAACACGAGTTCCTAGGTGGCTCTACAGTCCAATACGAGCGAGAGCCACAGTGGGGCAGATAGTTGTTGAGGGAAGGGGTGGGTGGGACTGGTTTGCCGCGCGCTCTTTCCGCTGCCTGCGCTTGATTTCTGCGTTCCTGGGCAACGATGGTGGTGCGACGTTCCGGCCTGTCGCTGTTGGAGTTGTCCGTGAGGGTCCTGATGTTCCAGGTCCCGAACTTCATGTTAGAGGAATGGATGATGCCTGTGCAGGAGTTCTTTTAACACGGGGTGGCCGTTGCACACCGGCTACCACACGGGCTTAGCTGAGCAAGGACTTGATCCAGTGGCAAGGGGGTCCAAGATGACTGGAGACCAAACTCTGCTATATGGGGTAATTGCCTACAGCAAGATGTTGGCCACAGGCTCGGCGCCGAGTAGCAAACAACTTACAAACAATTGACCTGTTTTTGATGGTGCTAGTGAGCATCATCATCATAGGCAGTCCGTTGGAATCGAGGACGACTTGCTTCCACTCTAAAAATGAGTCCGAAGGTGGCTAAACAGTCCAATATGAGAACCACAGTCCCTGTCACAGCTGGGACAGATAGTCGCTGAAGGAAAGGGTGGGTGGGACTGGTTTGCCGCACGCTCTTTCTGCTGCCTGCGCTTGATTCTGCATGCTCTTGCAGATGAGACTCTAGGTGCTCAGTGCCCTCCTGGATGCACGTCCTCCACTTAGGGTGATCTTTGGCCAGGGGCTCCCAGGTGTTGTGGGGATGTTGCACTTTATCAGGAAGTCTTTGAGGGTGACCTTGTAACGTTTCCTCTGATAAACAGGGCTGCGTCATCGCCCCAACCCTCTTCTCAATCTTCCTCACTGCCATATTCCACCTCACAGTCAACAAACTCCCCGTTGGAGTGGAACTAAACAACAGAACCAGTGGGAACCTGTTCAACCTTGGGGTCCAAGAGCACCCCAACCTCTGTCATCGAGCTACAGTACGCAGACGATGCCTGTGTCTACGCACAGAGGCCGAACTCCAAGTCATAGTCAACGTATTTACTGAGGCGTACAAAGGTCCTCCACCAACCTGTCCCCGCCGAAACAGTACTGTCCACCAGTCATCAAGATCCACGGTGCGGCCTTGGACAATGTGGACCATTTCCCATACCTCGGGAGCCTCTTATCAACAAGAGCAGACATTTCCGATGAGATTCAACACCGCCTCCAGCGCGCCAGTGCAGCCTTCGGTGCTGGTGAAGGCACCAGTGGGAATCCCTGCTCTACTTTGAATGATATCATTACATCTTTTAATATTCACCTGAAGGCAGGCAGAGCCTCGGTTTATTGGGGTCAAGTTTCGGGCCGCGCCAAGAACGGCACAGCCCCGACATCGACGCCCGTTTTTCACGCCTAAAAGCGCGACAAAAACGTACCTTGCAATTCTCGGGCTCCCTGCAGGTCCCTTGGAGCTCGGCGTGCCGACATCAGCGGGGGGCGGAGCCACAGAGTCACACTGATTCTGCAAGTGCAGGGGGGGTGGGGCTAAGTTAAATGGGAGGGCGTCGTGCCGGCAGCCCTGCGCGTATGTGTTGGAGCGCGCACGCACACACGCAGTAGGTCATAAACACTGGCCCTCGGCCATTTTTAAAGGAACTTGAAGAAAAATGCTGATTTGTTTCGTGGAGCTCTGGAAAGGCTTGGGATTGAATCTTGGTGATATTTTTGTGCCTGAAGGAGTGCTTTTAGCGGCACTGTTGAAGAAATCACCTGCTGAAATCAATGAGTGCTGGTTTTTTTGCTTCTAAACTTCCAGAACAAGTGCTGCATAGGTGCATGCAAAATAAGGACTGTGTGTTTTGAAAAATAAGAGTGTCAATTCAATACAGCAATGGAACAACGTCCACCAAGAACAAAGAATTTCTTGCATGAGGAAGTGGAGATATTAGTTAACGTCATTGAGCAGAGATGGCAGGAGCTGAATACCAGCAACAGAGGTCACGTAAAAGTGCCACCTAAAGAAATGAAGAAACGCTGGAACCAAGGTGCAGAAGATTACTGCGCAGTGGTGCATACCAGGAGGTCTGGAAGCCAGTGTAAAAAGAAATGGCCGACCTTGGTCAAGTAGTTAGTGTAAGTAATATTTTCATTTTTTAATGTAATCGTAATGTGACTATCTGTATGTACCACCCTGCAGAAAGACGCACTCTGTAAAAAGTTATATTTTACTCTTTGCAGAAGAAATTGGCCCACAACAAAAGGGAGGCAACTCGGACAGGAGGAGGCACGCCCAATCTGCATCCACTGACACCCTTGGAACAGAGGGTAGCTGCTATGATGAGTCATACATGGAGAAAAGCAATCGGTACAGCACAAGCTGGGCCCGCACTCCTGAAAATGCATCGTGGCCCTTCAAATCAACCTACTACCTGGCCTGCTATGTGCAAGAGCACTCATGCCACCCATCCTGCTAAACATTTGGTTCTGATATATTTTGTCGACGACGACGATGAGGATCCAGTAGAACCAGATGCGGACGATCCAGACTGGATGCTGGTGGCAATGACTGAAATGTCGACAGGGGAGACCTTCCAAATTAATGTTTATGAGCCCACATCAAGGGACATCAGAGTTTCAATCCCTTGCATAGGTTCTGGTTCAACCTTCCATGGTTTTGATTCCGACGTTGCGAGTCCCAGTGGTGCTGGTGATATCATGGAGCAGTTTACACCCATTCACCCACCATCCCAGCCCGCGCCTCTCACTCTAGTACTGCCATCTGGTACACCGAGTGTCCCACCGTCCCAGCCCACGTCTCCCAGTGTAGTGGTGCTGCGAGGCAGACCCAGGCAGAGGAGAAGGAGATTGGAGACACGCTCTCCTGAGATGCAGCATGCAACAGATGCGGCTCAGGTTGTGGCATTGGGTATGGAGACCAATGAGCTTACCCGATCACTCATCGGTCGCGTCAGTGCAGTGGGTGAAGAGGTGACGGTACTGATGGGAGAAATAGCAGTAATGACACGGGAACTTAGGGAGGGAATGTCCGAGGGAGTGCAATCGACGGCACAGGCCATCAGGGAGGGCATGCAAGTGTCGGACAGGCCGTCAGGGAGGGCATGCAAGTGTCGGCACAGGCCCTCATGGAGGTAGCTGCTGCAATAAGGGCACACAGCCCAGCCAATCAAATGACACCCCCATGAAGAAGTGAACATTCACTGAGATGTGGATGAGACATGGTTGCAGCCTTTCTTTGCTGCTTTTGTTCTTGTTCTTGATGTAGCTATAGTAACGTTTTTCAAATTGAAATTGTTTTGTAACTTTAAAACTTAAGTGATCTTAGGATTTTTAAGTGATGTTAGAGTGTAAATGCTCTCACATTTTGTATCTTATTTAATTTTGCACCTAAAAAGTGATCCTGAAGTTTAAGTGATCTTCAGAGTGTAAGATTTTTCACATTGAAATTGTTTTGTAACTTTACAAGTTTAAGTGATCTTAAAGTTTTTAAGTGACCTTCAAGAGTCATATTAAAAAGTAAAGTTTGATACAACAAATATTTTATTACAGTGACGTTAACTTTTCAATAAAATATTTTTTCATTAAAACTGAATCATGTTCCATTAACACAACACAACTGGCGCAGGGCTTGAGCAATCATTAAAGGAGCACGATAGACGGCCCTCCTCCGACCTCGTGCTCCGGCATCAGGCACTTGCATGCTTTCCTGATCGTTGTCATCATCCTCAGCCTGCTCTTCCAAATTACTATCATCAGGCACTGGCTCCTCATGTGGGTCTTCGGGTTCCGCTATCAGCTCCTGCTGCCTCATGATGGCTAAGTTATGCAGCATGCAGCACACAACAGTGAAGTGACCGACAATCTGAGGAGAGTATTGCAAGTGGCCTCTGGAATGGTCCAGGCATCGGAATCGCTGTTTTAATATGTCAATGGTCCTCTCAATGATGCTGCGCATCGCGATGCGTGCCATGTTGTATTGACGGTCAGCTTCCGTCTGTGTTACGCATAGGTGCGTCATGTGCCAGGTGGTCAGGCCGTACCCTTTGTCTCCCAGTAGCCAGCTCTGCCCTTCTGGCTGCTGCTCAAACATGTCAGATATAACGCTGTCGCGTAGGATGAACGCATCATGAGTGCTGCCAGGGTATCTCGCATTGACTGACATGATACACTGCTCGTCATCACAAACGAGGTGCACATTGATGGAGTGGAAACCTTTTCTATTCCTGTACTGCTCAGAATCCTCCACAGGTGCTCGCAAAGCGATGTGGGTACAATCAATGCAGCCTTGTACCTTTGGGAAGCCAGCAATCCTGAAGAATCCCACAGCCCTGTCATGGATTGCTTGGGCGGTCAGTGGGAACTTGATGAAGTCATTCCTCCGCGCATACAGTGCAGCCACGACCTGGCGAATGGAGACATGTATTGCAAGTTGAGAGATGGCGCACACATCTCCAGTTGTAGCTTGAAAGGGTAGCTGTAACTTCACTTGAACAGACAAGGCAGTTGGCGTTCTGCTTCTGGGCTGCAAATCTGCTCTCAGCATATCACAGATCTCAACGACAACTTCTCTGCGGAAACGCAGCCTTTTGACACAATCAGCCTCGCTCGTGTCCAGGTACGAGCGCCTGGCTCGATATTGCTGACGTGGGTAAGGTCTCCTGCCCATCAGCCTACGGGCTATGACGTTCCTGGTGCGGTGAGCTCCAATCAATTCTCTCCAATGCAGTGAATTGCTGGCGAACCATTGCATAATCCGTGGTGTTGACAATGCAGCACCCATACTGCAATTACAAATTTAAGTTTCAAACTGGCTAAGCTGGCTGGCTCTCCCTCCCGGTGCTTTGTACACCTACCCTGTCCCCTGGCCGAATGGCCTCAGCCTCCCTCGCAGCTCGAAGGCTGCTTCCTGTTTCTTCGGCTGCCGTCGAGCAACTGACGCCGCCCCTATCTCCTACATAGAAGGGCTGCCTGAAGCATCGCAGCTCGAAGGCTGCTGCTGCTTCACACAGGTAGGAATATTCAATATTTTGCGTTTGCTTTGTTTATAATTTTTTATTCAGGGTGGCTCTTTATTTATATAAGTGAGACTGTTGAATGCTTCCCCCCCTGCCCCCGACACCTGATTTGTAACCTACGCCTGATTTATAAAATGTAGGCAAGGTTTTTCTGAGTATACAAAAATCTACACTTAGTCCATTTTAAGTTAGTTTGGAGTAAGTTTTTATTGCCTAAACTTGCAAAACAGGCATAAGTGGCCCGACACGCCCCCTTTTGAAAAAAAAATCTGTTCCAAAATGAAACTGTTCTAACTGACTAGAACTGGAGCAAACTAAATGCCGAGAATTGCAATTTCTAAGATACTCCATTCTAAATATCAGTTGCTCCAAAAAAAAATAGGAGTAACTCAGGCCGAAACTTGACCCCAATGTCTCATCCAAAAGACGTCACCTTTGACAACGCAGTACCTCCATTAATATTGCATTGAAGTGATTTCCATGATTTGAGCACATAATGTGGGCTAAGTGCTTGAATCTGTAAACTGCTAACTCAAAGCTGTATGCACTACCAACTGAGCCAAGGTAGCACTTGTATGGTTAACACTTTCACAGCCGTGTGTGTGGCTGGGAGAATACACATTATTAAAAGCTCAAAACACATCACAAAATAAAGCAGCAAACAATGCAAAATTTCAAATGCAAAAGGCTGGTCACACTAGATGGGGAATGGAGCACATGCCTGAAAGAAAGAAAGACTTGCATTTATATAGCACCTTTCACCACCTCAGGGCATCCCAAAGTGCTTTAAAGTCAATGAAGTACTTCTGAAGTGTAATCACTGTTGTAATGTAAGAAACACAGCAGCCAATTTGCGCACAGCAAGTTCCCACAAATGTGATAATGACCAGCTAATCTGTTTTAGTGATGTTGAGTGAGGGGTAAATTTTGATCAGGAGACCGGGGATAAACTCCCTACTCTTCTTTGAAATAGTGCCTTAAGATCTTGTACATCCACCCAAGAGAGCCGACGGGGCCTCGGGCTTTACATTTCATCCGAAAGACAGCACCTCTGATAGTGCAGCACTTCCTCAGCACTGCACTGGAGTGTCAGCCTAGATTTTTGTACTCAAATCTCTGGAGTAGGACTTGGAATGCACAACCTTCTGACTCAGACAAGGGTGCTACCCACTGAGCCACAGCGGACAGTAGTGCCCGAGAGTACACAGATTAGCAGTGCGTTCTCCTAGGTGATACAATTCCAATCAGAGCCAGGCAGTATAGTGCAACCGATACTGCAGCTACCAATCTCAAAATGGAATTCATGATTTAATTCAGAGAAAAGTCACTATTTCAGTTTATCATCAATAATTAATCAGTGTTTGAATAGTAGGTAGTTCTTTTGAACAGATTAGGAAGTGCGAGAATATACAATGTAGGCTTTGTGTAAGATACATACCAGTTAACAGGGAATGCGTTCAGACACAAACTTTCTTTATATAGAATGAATTTATGTGCAGTTTAATACTGACGTGGTTGTTTAACAGACATAGTTGTTTGGCATTGCTGATCTTTTTTATTTGATTAGCAGATAGCACTCCACAAAATCAAGAGACATTTTGATGAGGATAATCAAGGGCTGCTAATCTAGCACACTATGTACTTTTTAAAAAGCTTTAATAAAACACACTTTTTAATGGTGTTAACTGAACAGAAACAATCACTTGCCACGGGGGTGTTTTCCATTTAACGAATTCCTATGTACGAAGTAATTTTTTACTTTCCAGGTGACAGAGTTAGTTACTTCTAAGATACGTCCCTCATTGTGGCTATTAAAGTTACCCATCAACTTAATGGAGACAAATGGTCTTCTTTTGATTTATTTAATTACTTTGCACTACACTTGAGCTGCAAATGTGTTTTTTTTTTGTTAATAACCCACTTGATTTATAGTTTATGTACATCCTAATCTTTAACAGTTTCTCCCCTGCTCCCCAGTAAGAATAAGCACAAAGTAAGGCAGGAAAGTAGGACGAGTCGACATAAATGGCATTTTTCAAAGGTAAATTTAGCACCAATATCTGGGACAATATCTAGGTGTTGTACTCGTTTATATAAGTTATATAGATTTTTAGAGTTGTCACGCAACAAGTTTTACTGTTCCCTTTTTTAAAAAAGGTTTAATAGTATTATTTTCAGTTTTATGGCAGTGGATGCCATGTAATGCACCATATATCATCAAGACCACTAATCTAGAAACATAGAAAATAGGTGGAGTAGGCCATTCGGCCCTTCGAGCTGCACCACCATTCACTAAGATCATGGTTGATCATTCACCTCAGTACCCCTTTCCTGCTTTCTCTCCATACCCCTTGATCCCTTTAGCTGTAAGGGCCATATCTAACTCCCTCTTGAATAAGTGCAATGAACTGGCATCAACAACTCTCTGCGGTAGAGAATTCCACAGGTTAACAACTCTCTGAGTGAAGAAGTTTCTCCTCATCTCAGTCCTAAATGGCTTATCCCTCATCATTAGACTGTGTCCCCTGGTTCTGGACTTCCCCAACATAGAGAGCATTCTTCCTGCATCTAACCTGTCCAGTCCTGTCAGAATTTTATATGTTTCTATGAGATCCCCTCTCATTCTTCTAAACTCCAGTGAATACAGGCCCAGTCGATCCAGTCTCTCCTCATATGCCAGTCCTGCCATCCCGGGAATCAGTCTGGTGAACCTTCGCTGCACTCCCTCAATAGCAAGAACATCCTTCCTCAGATTAGAAGACCAAAACTGAACACAATATTCCAGGTGAGGCCTCTACAATTACTTTACATTACTAATAGATCTCAGCAAACTGAATCTTACATAAAGTTACATAGATCCTACAGCTTGGAAACAGGCTATTTGGCCCAACTTGTCTATGTTGGAATTTATACTCCAAATGCGCCTCTTAATTACCTTCTCCCACATAGCCCCAGATCACTCTATTTTCTTCTCCCTGATGCATACATCAAGCCTCCTCTTAAATGTAGAAGAACGAACAAACAGGCATTTATAAAGTGCCTTTTATGTACTCAGGGGCATCCCAAAGTGCTTCACAGCTAATTAATTTCTTTTGAAGTGTAGTTACTATTATTTTGTAGCCAAACGTGACAGTTAATTCATGTCATTAAATTTAAACAAGAGAGTGTTTCTCTCGCTCAGCAATATATGCTTTCTGAAGTAAAACATCAATAGCTTTTATTTGAATGCTTAGTTAAAATAACCTACTCAAATCCATCATCAAGCTTAATCATGTTGTACTGAAATGTGTTTTTTTCAGCATCTCTACGTTACAAAACTGCAGAACATTCAGATACTGTGGAAAAAGGATGGGTGGACTATTATTAAAAGTGTTTTGAATAATGTGATTGGCTCACCACCTCCTTTACTAGAGAATTCTCCTGATTGGCCAGAAAGGTTTGATTCATAATTTCCTCATACTTTCCCATTGATAATAGCTAATCATTTCGGTCACTTTGGATTTACATATTCTCCCACTGTTCTGTGTTGATTTGCTTTTGATTTACTATGAGCCAATTAATAAAGTGCAACCACACAGAAAATAAGTGCTGCATAATAGAAAATACATGCAAAAACCTTCAATGTATAACCAGCAGATCTGCCGTGGAGTTGCTTGGTGACTCCAGATAAATGCTACTTTATAATAAGGGTGTTATTCCACGTATAGTACAATACATCATCAGGACCAATGATTTATGATACCATTTTTATTATGTGATATTCCAGGATCTTGGGAAGTGCTTTGGAGATAGAATTCTGCAACTCTGCATTTTTCCATTAAAACAATAAATTATATTAAATTATATTATTACGGGCTCGACAGACCAAATGGCCTTCTTCTGTGCTGTAACCCTTGTATGATTCTAACTTCTGCAGATCCATTTGATTTTTAACTCTTACCATTTTTTAAAGTGGCAGAGACAGTGAATTGATGTTACGGAAGGAGTTAAAATTAAGGACAAGGATTTCAAATGTAATGCATTGTGGATCCAGCAGCAAATGCAGTGAGAACAGGGGTAATGGGTGAGCAGAGACTTGGTACGAGACAGGCTATAAATGGCAGAGTTCTGGACAATCTGCAGCTTACAGATGGTGGAAATGGAAGGCCACTAAGGAGAGCACTAGGACAGTCAAATCTGGAGATGACAAATTCAATGGATTCCAGCAACAGAGGATGAGGTGGGATGGAGGTGGTCAAGTGAAAAGTAGTAGTCTTGGTGAGGAATAAGCTGTGGGGCTTAAAGCTCAACTCGGGGTCAAACAGGTCATGATTCAAGTTCAGCCCGATGCAATGGCTGGAGATGGGGAAATGGAGTCAGTGGCACAGCAGTGGAGTTTGTGTCTAGTGCTGGATAGTCTCCAACTTCCCTTTATTAAGCTGGAGGAAGTTCTGATTTATCCAAGACGTGGTGACAGCACAGAGACAGGCCAAGCATTCGAGGAGGTGAAGCTGGGTGTCATCAGCATATGTCAAAGCTGACCCCATGCCTGCAAATGTCACAAAGGGCAGCACATACATAAGATGAGGAGGGTGGCAAAGATGGATGCTGAGGACCTCGAGGTGCAATGATGAGGGGAAGTGAAGAGCAGGCATTGCTGGAGATGCGCCAGCTATATTCGGATAGGCAGCAATGGAAGGGCAGTCCCAGTGAGCTAGGTGATGGAAAAAAGACTTTGGAGAAGCACAGCTAGGTCAACCAAGTTGAAATTTATACAAAGGCTGGAGGATGAGGAGGAATAATGAGCCATGGTCATGCTCCATGATGTCATTCATGACTTTGGTTAGGAACATTCCAATGCTGGAAGGAAGGCATCACCAATTTGAACAAAGAGTTTCAGGAGAGATGAGCATGAAGCAGGGAGGTACTGATCCATTCGAGAACATTAGAGAAGAAAGGGAGGTTGGGTAGGGGGCAGTAGTTGGAGAACGGATGAGTTGAGGGTGTTTGATTCAGTGCAAGAGAGTGATCAGAACAACTTATGGAGAGAAGATTGATGCACGAGGAAAAGGAACCATTGACAATGTTAGCTAACATGGAGGCGGGAAGGGGAGTTGTGGGCTCAGCAGTTGAGTAGAAAGAGGAATAAGGAAGGAGGAGGTGGTTCTCATGATGAATATGAGCTTAGAGTTAAGTTGGGAGGGGGAATAGAGGAGAAACTGTAGAAAGAGGGATTCTGGGCTGGATAGGTGGGAGACTGAGGGCAAGAGATAGGGCAGAACAAGGCAGAGGCAATGACATGCATGATTAATTTTGGAGACAATGACATCCACAAACTCCTCACACTTGGTGTTTCAAGCAAAGGTAGAGGGGATGGTACTGGAAGCTTGACATGCAGAAGCTCGATCTATGTTATGTGCTCATATCCTGGAGTGTGCTTGAATCCACAACACTTTGACCAGGAATTATCTCATGTGCCTCAACATGTCCCGAAAGGAGTATGTCGGAAAACTGCAGCTGAGATCTTGGAAAAAGTGACGAAACGCCCTCAGTACTGCAATGAAGTATCAGTCTGGAATATGAAGAATATTACCTGCCTCTCGGATCCTGGTACTTGCCAGCACACATTAGGATGTTGTAGGCCCCCCAATGTGATTTTTCATCCACTAAAATTGGTGGACGGGGTGGGGAATGGTTGGGGGGGCGGGGGAAAATAGGGCGGAAACAGGTTTCAGATGTGACACTTCCTGGCGTCTGAAGGGAGCAGAGCGATGTTACAACTTGCCTATAATCTAGGCCGATACTTCAGTGCTGCAGTCGCGGAGGTGCTGACTTTCAGATGAGACGCTAATGCGACACCACTTCTGCCTATTTTGATGGATAGAGATCCTGTGGCACTACCGGAAGACAAGGGAGTTGCTCCCGGTATCCTGGTTAACATTGCTTCTTTCCAACACCACCAAGGAACCTTATCGGATCTGATCTTGCTGTGCACATGTATGGCTGACCTGATCACGTATATAACAGCGATTACGTTTCAAAAAGAAACTCACTGAATATGAAGCATTGAGGATGTGATGAGGTGATACATAAACCCAAATTTCAGTTCTTTATTTTCACAAGTGGAGAGTAAAACACAGACTCGCAGCTTCCTCAGAACAATGTCAGACACACTGCATATATGTTTGCAGACGACACTAAAATTGGCTGTGTGGTTGATAGTGAAGAGGAAAGTCATGGCTGCAGGAGGATATCAATTGATGGTATGAGATGTGATTTGGCTAGGATAGACTGACGAATGATACTTAAAGGGTTGACGGTGGATAGGCAATGGCAGACATTTAAAGATCATATGGATGAATTTCAACAATTATACATCCCTGTCTGGCGTAAAAATAAAACAGGGAAGGTGGCTCAACCGTGGCTAACAAGGGAAATTAGGGATAGTGTTAAATCCAAGTAAGAGGCATATAAATTGGCCAGAAAAAGCAGCAAACCTTCGGACTGGGAGAAATTTAGAATTCAGCAGAGGAGGACTAAGGGTTTAATTAGGAGGGGGAAAATAGAGTATGAGAGGAAGCTTGCAGGGAACATAAAAACTGACTGCAAAAGCTTCTATAGATATGTGAAGAGATAAAGATTAGTGAAGACAAATGTCTGTCCCTTGCAGTCAGAATCAAGTGAATTTATAATGGGAAACAAAGAAATGGCAGATCAATTGAACAAATACTTTGGTGCTGTCTTCACAAAGGAAGACACAAATAACCTTCCGGAAATACTAGGGGACCGAGAGTCGAGTGAGACGGAGGAACTGAAGGAAATCCTTATTAGTCAGGAAATTGTGTTTGGGAAATTGATGGGATTGAAGGCTGATAAATCTCCAGGGCCTGATAGTCTGCATCCCAGCGTACTTAAGGAAGTGGCCCTAAAAATAGTGGATGCACTGTTAGTCATTTTCCAACATTCTATAGACACTGGATCAGTTCCTATGGATTAGAGGGTAGCTAATGTAACACCACTTTTTAAAAAAGGACGGAGAGAGAAAACAGGGAATTATAGGCCGATTAGCCCGACATCAGTAGGGGGGAAATGTTGGAATCAATTATTAAAGATGTAATTGCAGCATATTTGGAAAGCAGTGACAGGATCAGTCCAAGTCTGCATGGATTTATGAAAGGGAAATCATGCTTGACAAATATTCGAGAATTTTTTTGAGGATGCAAATAGTAGAGCGGACAAGGGAGAACCAATGGATGTGATGTATTTGGACTTTCAAAAGGCTTTTGACAAGGTCCCACACAAGAGATTAGTGTGCAAAATTAAAGCACACGGTATTGGGGGTAATGTACTGATGTAGATAGAGAACTGGTTGACAGACAGGAAGCAAAGAGTCGGAATAAATGGGGCCTTTTCAGAATGGCAGGCAGTGACTAGTGGGATACCGCAAGGTTCAGTGCTGGGACCCCAGCTATTTACAATATACATTAATGAATGTAATATCTCCAAGTTTGCAGATGACACTAAGCTGGGTGGCAGAGTGAGCTGTGATGAGGATGCGAAGAGGCTGCAGGGTGACTTGGACAGGTTCGATGAGTGGGCAAATGCATGGCAGATGCATATAATGCAGATAAATGTGAGGTTATCCACTTTGGAGGCAAAAACAGGAAGGCAGAATATTATCTGAATCGTGACAGATTAGGAAAAGGGGAGGTACAACGAGACCTTGGTGTCATGGTTCATCAGTCATTGAAAGTTGGCATGCAGGTAGTGAAGGCGGCAAATGGCATGTTGGCCTTCATAGCATGAGGATTTGAGTATAGGAGCAGGGAGGTCTTACTGCAGTTGTACAGGGCCTTGGTGAGGCCACACCTTGAATATTGTGTACAGTTTTGGTCTCCTAATCTGAGGAAGGACATTCTTGCTATTGAGGGAGTGCAGCGAAGGTCCACCAGACTGAATCACGGGATGGCAGGACTGACATATGAAGAAAGACTGGATCGACTAGGCTTATATTCAATGAAATTTAGAAGAATGAGAGGGGATCTCACAGAAACAAAATTCTGACGGGATTGGACAGGTTAGATGCAGGAAGAATGTTCCCGATGTTGGGGAAGTCCAGAACCAGGGGACACAGTCTAAAGGATAAGGGGTAAGCCATTTCGGACCGAGATGAGGAGAAACTTCTTCACTCAGAGAATTGTGAACCTGTGAAATTCTCTACCACAGAAAGTTGTTGAGGCCAGTTCGTTCCATATATTCAAAAGAGAGTTAGATGTGACCCTTACGGCTAAAGGGATCAAGGGGTATGGAGAGAAAGCTGGAATGGGGTACTGAAGTTGCATGATCATATTGAATGGTGGTGCAGGCTCGAAGGACCGAATGGCCTACTCCTGCGCCTATTTTCTATGTTTCTATCTACTGGTCAGGTGGGCAGAGCAGTGGCAAAATAAATTTAATTCAGAGAAGTGTGAGTTAATGCATTTTGGGAGAACTAATAAGGAAAGGGTATACACATTAAGTCGTAGGAAACTTAATAGTGTAGATGAACAAAGGGACTTGGAGTGCTTGTCCACAGATTCCTGAAAATAGCAGGCCAGGTGGACAAGGTGGATAAGGCGGCATACGGAATGCTTGCCTTTATTGGCTGAGGCATAGAATATAACAGCAGGGAGGTTATGCTTAAAGTGTATAATATTTTGGTTTGGCCACAGCTGGAGTACTGCGTGCAGTTCTGGTCGCCATAATATAGGAAGAACGTGATTGCACTAGAGATGGTGCAGAGGAGATTTACTAGGATGCTGCATGGAATGGAGAATCTTAGTTATGAGGACAGATTGGATAGGCTGGGTTTGTTCTCATTGGAACAGAGGAGGTTGAGAGGAGACCTCATCGAGGTGTACAAAATATTGAGGGGCCTGGACATAGTGGATCGTAAGGGTCTATTTCCATTGGTGGGCAGGTCTATTACGGCTTCTTTACGCAGAGGGTTGTGGGAATCTGGAACTCTCTGCCTGGAAGAGTGATGGATGCAGAAACCCTCACCACTTTTAAGAGATGGTTGGATGGTCACTTAAAGTGGAGTAACCTGCAGGGTTACGGACCTTGAGCTGGTAATTGGGATTAGACCGGATGACCTTTTGTTGGACGGTGCAGATATAACGGTAAGTACTGCAGGGAATAGAATATGGCCAGGGTGATCTCCTGGACTAGTTTTGATCACCTGGATGGGTCGGAAAGGAATTTTCCCAGATTTCTTTCTCCCTTAATTGGCCTGGGTTTTTAATCTGGTTTTTGCCTCTCCCAGGAGATCACGTGGATCCGGTTGGGGTGGAGTGTAGAACGTTTCGGTATAAGGGATGTCGCAGGTGTGTGAGGTGGACTGGTTGGGCTGGGTGCTCTTTGCCTTTCCGTCATTGTTCATAGGTTTATATGTAACCTTTAGGGTTGCTGACCAAGGGCCATGTGGCTGTTTGTCAGCCGGCGCGGACACAATGGGCCAAAATGGCCTCCTTCTGCGCTGTAAATTTCTATGTTTCTATATCAACCAAACAAATTACAACCAAGAAAATTTGAAATATAAAAAAACCACACAGGCACAATCATGCCTGCCATGTGTGCTGATCCCAAGTCATTTTTTTGTCCCCCTCCACCATATATTTTTTTCCCCCAAAAGGAGGCAATTTTACTTGAACTCTCAGGAGACCAAATTAATTATGGGGAGGAAACAAGTAAATGAGAAGATGAGAGTGATCAGGAAAACATCATGAGCCTGAATTTACATTGTCAGGTTCACCCAATCATTTTGCACTCACTGTTCAACACCAACGCACCTTCTAACCACAACAGCCAGTTATAATTAACTTCTCTATGATGTGTAAGATGCACAGTCATATGAGTCACACTGCACTCCATTTGATTCAGCTTCAAAACTAAAGCAGAGAAGTCAGTATTAGGCTTTTTCCTACTTTCATTATTGAAACATTTTGAAAAGTATTCTTCATTCAATATTTGTTAATAGTTGTGGTTTTGGCACATCATAGTGTCTTTTAATTACTCATTTTCCGGGTTCCAATTCACGCTGTCACGTTCAAATCACAGAATGGTTTATAGCACGGAAGGCGGCCATTCAGCCCGTGTCGATGCTCAGTTAGCCCCACACCCCGCCCTTTCTCCGTAGCCCTGCAAATGTTTTTCCTTCAGATACTTATCCAACTCCTTTATAAAAAAAGATAAAATTGAGTCTGCCTCCACCACCCTTTCAGGCAGTGCATTTCAGATCTTAACTACTCGCTGCGTAAAAATGTTCTTTCTTACGTCGCTTTTGGCTCTTTTGCCAATCACTTTAAATCTGTGTCCTCTGGTTTACGACCCTTCTACCAATGGGAACAGTTTCTCTCTGTTTCCTCTGCCCAGACCCCTCTGGCATAACTGTCATATCAAAATACATTTGTTAGTTTTCCAATTGAAACTCAAAGAGAGATTGAATTGTTGCAGCAATCTTACAAGGTAATACTGAAACAGTCGCAGAACATAAGAACATAGGAGCAGGAGTAGGCCACCTGGCCCCTCGAGCCTGCTCCGCCATTCAATAAGATCATGGCTGATATGATCATGGACTCAGCTCCGCTTTCTTACCCGTTCCCCATAGCCCTTTACTCCCTTCTCGCTCAAAAATCTTAATATCTCCACCTTAAATATATTCAATGACTCAGCTGCCACAGCTCTCTGGGGCAGAGAATTTACAAGCCTGAGAGAAGAAATTCCTCCTCATCTCAGTTTTAAAGTTTCAGTCAACTGAAAAAGGCAAGTCTGCACCTCCCCATAACTGTCATAAAAACAAGACTGAGAATGACCAAACTTGGTGCTGCTGCTGAAGTTGGGAAACAAGGCTAAGAAGGGAGTGACTGCTGGCATAATTATCGTGAAGGATAAAATACTTCAGCTAGTATTAAGGAAGTGCTCATCATAGAGCATTTTCAAGAAGTATGATCACAACACTAGCAGGCACATTTTTAATAATTTTGTCTCTTGCCAAGACCAGGCAATCAGCAATTAGCTACGGTGCATAAAGGAACTGCAGTGCTTCGATTTGATTTGCTACCAAGAAAAACAACTTGACAGGCAACCAACTTCAGGCCCGAACCGATTTGTTATTTTTTAATGCTGCTCCAAAGTAAAACGATCCATGCAATAATGGATCCAAAGCACCACAAAGTTTAAGAAATCACAATACCAGAATAATGCAGTTAATAATATAAAAATCACTGGCCCGTAATTTGCAGTCAGCAGCAAAGTAACAGCGGTCACCGCTAACCTCAAAGGAAGCGACCCACAAAGATCTTGCAATCCCTGTGGCGAGAACGTTAGCTTCCTCAACGTGAAATTTATTATAGCGCTGTCAAATGTTATCCCTCGCATACTGCAGCAATGATGTCATCAAGCTGTCTCAGCAGCCAATCACATTGATGAATTCTCACAAACAGCAAGCCAGGAAATAAAAAGCACTTTTTCCAAAATAGCTTTTAAGGGGTTGCTAGATAAGCACATGCCGGAGAAAGGAATAGAAGGTTATGCTGGTAGGGCGAGATGAAGAGGGGTTTGGAGGAGTCTTGTGTAGAGCATAAACGCCAGGTATGGACAAGTTGGACCAAATGGCCCGTTTCTGTGCTGTGGACGCGATGTAATTCGATGTAAAGGGGATATTCCTTCAGGCATTCAAGAAATAAGGAAAACTTGGATTTCATATGGCTCGCAGACAACCAAGTGAGCACTAACACAATTAGAAAGGGCAGCCGACAACTGCTGCCTTCACACGACAAAGTCAATGAGAGGTGTTCTGGATATCATAATCACAAGATTATGGGTACTGCAAGGATCACAAAAATCAAAAGCAATGCAAGTTTGGTTCTGCTTTGGCCTACAAGGACTTAGTTGATGATGCAAAAACAATCCACAAAACTTTCTTGAACTTTAACAATAATTAACTCCCTTCAAAGAAATGACTCTCCCCATAATTATTTAGCCTTAGATAACTGAAAGAGTTTCCCGTCAAACACATACTTATCTCCAACTTGATTGTGCAGTGCAAGCTTTTCAAATGTATAATTCAAAAACAAAAATTACATGGTGGCATTTCCTTTTTTTTCCAGTTAAGTCACTCGAAATTAAACGCTGTGTTTCACAGCAAAAATGAAAAAGAACTTGTTAGGAGGTAGGTTGCATCATACAATGTCACAACCTGCAAGGTAATGTGCAACTAATGCAGGCTTTGTTGACATAAATGTAGCCAGAAATTCACACAAGGTATTATAGAGGAAGGTGAGGCAAACTCTTGGTAATGGCATATTATCTGCATGCTGCAATGATAATGTTGGAAATTATTTGAAAATTATGATCCAAAAACACTTCTAAACCCAATGTAAAAATGGTGTAACTTGCACTTGTTGAGATGTCATCCACAATTTTACAAAATTCAGACAGTATTGTGGCACTGGTGCCAGAGCGATTCAATAAAAGTTCACATCTACAAACACCCACATTCCAAAAATTCCAATCAGGATTGGTGCCAAAGTGTGGCCAGCAGTGTCCAGAAACAGCCTGAGAGATTCAGGGATGGGGAGGTGGGGAGAAAAAGGAAAAGAAAAAAATCTGAGGGGGAGCTCACTTCAAACCAGCCATCTCTCTTGTGCTACAAATGGTGCAGAGACCATTATGAAACCAAAGGCTCACGTTCGAACAATTTTCTTGAGATTACTCGACAGTTTAGACCAAAATATTTCCACATGGACATCAAATCTTCTTTTCAAATTTGAGAGATTTTCCTTTACAAATGTTTTAAGCGTGTATAGATTAGGTAATTTGCAAAAATGATTTGCTGCTTGGAAAGTCTGTGTTGTGCAGTGAATGCATTCCAATCATCTAAAATATGGCAAAGTCAACAAGCCAGGAATGTTCATATTGAGCTACGGTATACTAAAACTTGGGGTTTATTTTAAACTGTTCCCCAAGACTTTACCATTGATATTAAAAATACACAACTCTTCCACATGGACCAGTGCAGACAGTCACATGCAGTCTGGGTGCCTAAAGCTCCACCATCAGCACAATTACTGCAGCCACAATGAGGGGCAGACAGACCTCTCTATATGGTTTGGTCTTCGTCCAGCTGGTTAACCTAGTGTCTCAGTGCATATAAATGGTCTCTGCAAAGCGAACATTTTGGCATCTCCATTACAGGGCAAAAATATGCACTAAATATAAATTCTTCTTCCAGGACCATACACACATGTACCCTTGTGAAAATGACACTCAACAGTACGCAAGAGTCACTCATGCTCCAAGTACTTACTGGAGGTGAATAACATGCTTTTTTCCCTAAAACAAAGAATCCTTCAATCTTCCTTCCTTTCTACAGGCTCTTGAAATGCACGTTTGGCATCACTTAAACATTATTTCTTCAGTTACCTCATCTCGTCAACCTTGATGGTGCCCTAGTCTCTTCCAGATGCCGAGGGATATGGAGCAACGGCAGCTAAATGGAGTTGAGGTACAGATCAGCCATGATCTAATTGAATGGCGGAGGAGGCTCAAGTGATTGAATGTTCCACTCGTGTCCCATTGTTCCAGTTGAGTAAACTTCATACTAGGCAGAGGAGGAGTTTACCCATGGCCTTAATAACAAGAACTTGTACTTATATAGAATTATAGAATTTACAGCACAGAAACAGGCCATTCAACTCAACTGGTCTATGCTATTGTTTATGCTCTACACGAGCCTTCTAACCTTATCAGTATAACATTCTATTCCTTTCTCCCTCATATACTTATCTAGCTTCCCCTTAAATGCTATTCTCCTTAAATAATCCATGTGATAGCAAGTTCTATATCATAACCAGTCTCTGGGTAGAATCATAGAATACTACAGCACAGCACTGGAGGTGAATAACATGCCCATCGAGAGTCTACGCATGCTCTTTCGAAGAGCAATCCATTTAGTCCCACTCGTCTGCTCTTTCCCTGTATCCTGGATTTTTTTCTCCTTAAAATATTTATCCAATTCACTCTTGAAGGCTATTATTAAATCTGCATCCACCACCATATCAGCCAGCGCATTCCAAATCCTAACCACACATTGCATAAAAAAAGTTTTTCCTCATTTCATGAGGTGCCAACCTGGTGAAGCTACAATACAGGAAAATATTCACTCTAAACAAGGGAAGCAGCATGCTATAGACAGAACCAAGAGATCCCACAACCAACGGATCAGATCACATCCAGTCGTGAATGGTGGTGGACAATTAAACAACTAACGGGAGGAGGAGGCTCCACAGACATCATCCTCCTCAATGGTTGCCAAGCCCAGCATGCAAGTGAACAAGATAAGGCTGAAGCGTTTGCAACCATCTTCAGCCAGAAGTGCCAAGTGGATGATCCATCTCGGCCCCCACCATCACAGAAGCCAGTCTTCAGCCAATTCGATTCACTCCACGTGATATCAAGAAACGGCTGAGCGCACTGGAAACAGTAATGGCTATGTAACCTGCTAACATCCCACAGCTGCAGTGCTGAACTTGTGCTCCAGAACTAACTGTGCCTATAGCCAAGCTGTTCCAGTACAGCTACTACACTGGCTTCTACCAGATAAAATGGAAAATTACCCAAGTATGTTCTGTCCACAAATAGTAGAACAAATCCAAACCGCCAATTACCGCCTCATCAGTCTACTCTCAATCATCATCAAAATGATGGAAGGTGTCGTCAATAGTGCTATCAAGTGGCACTTACTCATCAATACTCAGTTTGGGTTCCACCGGGACCACTTGGCTCCAGACCTCATTACAGCCTTGGTCCAAACATGGACAAACCGGTTAAATTCCAGAGGTGAGGTGAGAGTGACTGCCCTTGACATCGAGACAGCATTGGACCAAGTGTGGTATCAAGGGGCCCTAGTAAAACGAAAGTCAATGGGAATCAGGGGAAAACTCTCCACTGGCTGGAGTCAGATCCAGCACAAAGAAACATGGTTGTCGTTGTTGGATGTGAATCATCCCAGCCCCAGGACATCACTACAGCAGTTCCTCAGGGCAGTATTGCCAGCCCAAACATCTTCAGCTGACATTCCCTTCATTATAAGGTGATGTTTTATGACGACTGCACAGTGTTCAGTTCCATTCGTAACTCCTCAGATAATGGAGCAGTCCATGCCTACATGCAGCAAAACTTGGTTAACATTCAGGCTAGGGCTGATAAGTGGGAAGTAACATTCGCTCCACACAAGTGCCAGGCAATGACCATCTCCAACAAGTGAGTATCTAGCCACTCCTCTTGACATTCAATGGCATTACCATTGCCTAATCCCCCACCATCAACACCCTGGGGGTCCATTGACCAGAAACTTAACTGAACTAGCCACATAAATACTGGGGCTACAAGAGTCAGAGGCTGGATATCCTGTGGCGAGTGTCTCGCCTCCTGACTCTCCAAAGCCTTTCCGCCATCTACAAGGCACAAGTTAGAAGTGTGATGGAATACTCTACATTTGCCTGGATGAGTGCAGCTCCAACAACACTTAATTAGCTTGACACCATCCAGGACAAAGCAACCCACTTGATGTGGCACCCCATCCACCACCTTAAAGATTCACTCC
Source organism: Pristiophorus japonicus (assembly GCF_044704955.1). Taxonomy (NCBI): domain Eukaryota; kingdom Metazoa; phylum Chordata; class Chondrichthyes; family Pristiophoridae; genus Pristiophorus; species Pristiophorus japonicus. The sequence continues at coordinate 251,918,447 of NC_091981.1, forward strand.
CTCCACCACCAGTGCACCCTGGTTGCAATGTGTACCATCTACAAGATGCACTGCAGCAACTCACCAAGGCTGTTTCGATAGCACCTCCCAAACTTGTGACCTCTACCAGCTAGAAGGACAAGGGCAGCAAACACATGGGAACATCACCACCTGCAAGTTCTTCTCCAAGTCACACAGCATCCTGACTTGGAAGTATATCACTATTCCTTCATTGTCACTGTGTCCAAATCCTGGAACTCTCTCCGAACAGCACTGTGGGTGTACCTTCACCTCATGGACAGCAGTGGTTCAAGGCGGCAGCTCACCACTAACTTCTTTAGGGTAATTAGGGATGGGCAATAAATGCTGGCCATGCCAGCAATGCCCACATCTCATGAATGTTTTTTTAAAAATCACCTCTGGTTCTTTTGCCAATCACCTTAAATTTGTGCCCTCTGGTTATCAACCCTTCAACCACTGGAAAAACAGTTTATCTTTCTTTACTCTATCTGAACCCTGTATGATTTAAACAACTCAATCCAATTTCCTCTCATCCTTCTCTGCTCTAAGGAGAACAACCCCAGCTTCTCCAGTCTATTAATGTAACTTCAATCCCTCATCTTTGGAATCATTCTATTTAATCTCTTCTGTAGCCTCTCCAAAGCCTTCACATCCTTCCTTAAGTGGGGTGTCGAGATTTGGATACAATACTCCAACTGAGGCTGAACTAGTGTTTTATATAGGTTTAGCACAACTTCCGGGTATTTATACTCCATGCCTCTATTTATAAAGCCCAGGATCCCATATGCTTTATACTGCTTTGTTAACCTGTCCTGCCACCTTCAAAGATTTATGCACAAACACCCGCAAGGTGTTTCTCTTCCTGCACCCCCTTTAAAATGGCGCTATTTAGCATGTATTATCTCTCCTCATCCTTCTTACCAAAATGTATCACCTCACACTTCTCTGTGTTGAATTTCATCTGCAAGGGTCCACCCATTCCACCAGCCTGTCTACGTCTTCTTGAAGTCTACTGCTATCTTCCACACTGTTTACTACACTTCCAAGTTTCGTGTCATCTGAAAATTTCAAAATTGTGCCCTGTTCCCCCAATTCCAAGTCATTAATGCAGATCAGAAACAGCACTGGTCCTAGTACTGAAACTTGGGGTCAAACTCGAGTTAGTAAACTTTCTTTTAAGCAAAGCACTGGGGCTGATCATTTGGTTGAGAATTAAATGGAAGGCAATTATGTTTACCATTAAATTCGTCACCTTTTGCACATTGGGCACCTGGTCTGCAGTGTGATTTACTAGCAGCTTGTGAGTCTGCATTATCAGTTGTCACTGATAATTGTCAGACTGGTTTAAACGTACTTTAATGCAGCATGAAGGGAGTGGAGAAAAAACAAAGACTATTAAGTAGGTTAGTAGGTTTGCTGAGCAAGCAGCTGATCGCTCATAGCTCTGGTGCAAGTCGTTGAGGACGTTTTTCTTCTTCTGCTGCTGCTTCCTCTCCTATCCTATCCTGTGGTTTTCCTTCTCTGATGGGGACTTCTGCTGATCCTTGGACACCTCCCAATGTAGGCTTCTGTATTAGCAGCATGAAGCATCGCAATAAAATGTGAAAGACTATCTGGGGCATGTTGTAGCGAACACACCCCAACCAACCGAGACGCCTGAATCTCTGCTTCAGCAGCACCATGGTGTGTTCAATAATGATCCAGATTGTCCTTTCCTCATAATTAGCTTACAGCACAAGTTACACAATAATGCACCAGAATTTGCTGGAGCGGGACATTTCGCGGCGTGCCCCATGAGTTAGACTTTTCCCTCACCCTTCATCTTGAAATGTGTGAGTTTATTGCAAATTGCTGGACGTGTGAGTTGATCATGGTGTGACGAGGGCAATGGGGTGTCTAGGACCTTGGTGAACAACTTAACCAATGAGATTTGAGGATTGAGAAACAAAGAGAGGTATGATGGAGAAGGAAACGGGGTGAATTAAATTCAAATCCGGTACAGAAAGAAATAGAGGGAACTAAAGATTGGATTAAGAAAGAGAGAGAGAGAGAGAGAGAGAGAGAGAGAGAGGTGAGAGAGGGGGAGAGACACAAAAGAAAATAAAAATCTTTAAAATATTTAAAAATTCAAAGAACAATTTACAACACACAGGAATATATAAAGCGCCTTTAACGTTGTAAAATGTCCCAAGGTATTTCATCGGAATAGAATCGGACAAAAATTGACACCGAGGCAAAGGAGGCATTAGAACAGGTGAAGTGCGGGTTTTCAGGAGCATCTTAAAAGGAGGATGGAGAGGTGGGGAGGTTTAGGGAGGGAAAGTGTCGATGAGCAGGGAAACCTTGGTGTCCATAAACACAAACCTTTAAAGATGGCGGGGCAACTTGATAAAGTGATTAAAAAAGCATATGGGTTACTTGGGTTTAGAAATAAAGGAATAGAATATAAAAGCAAAGAGATCGCCGGAACTTCATAAATCTATGGTCAGGCCTCAACTGGAGTACTGTGGACAGTTCTGGGCACCATATTTCAGGAATAAGGCGAGGTACTTAGAAAGGATACAGAGGGTTAACGGGATGTTACCAGGGATGAGGGACTTCAATTATGAGGAGAGGTTGGAAAAGTTCAATCTGTTCTCCTTGGAACAGAAAAGGTTAAGAGGTGACCTAAAAGAGCTTTTCAAGATGATGAGAGGTTTTGCTAGAGTTGAGAGAGGAAAAAGTATTCCCTCTGGCGAATGGGTCAATAACCAGAGGTCAGACATTTAAAATCATTGGCAAAAGAAGTAGCGGAGAGATGAGGAGAAATCTTTTGATTCGGAGCCGTCAGGTTCTGGAACGTTCTACGTGAAAAGGTGGTGGAAGCTGATACCATAAATAATTTTAAAAGAGAGTTGGACAGGTACTGGAGGAAGAAGAACTTACAGGATTATGGACAAAAAGCGGGGATATGAGAGTAAGCCTTTCTGCTCTTTCAAATAGCCAGCACAGGCACAGCGGGCCAAATGGCTTCCTTCTGTGCTGTTAACTTCTATGAATTGCAGAACTTAGGCACAGCCGCCAATGGTGGGGCGAAGGAAGTGTGATAACAAGGCGGCGGCAACTCGCTAATCACCAATCACTCTTGCCAAACGCTGTGGAATATTCTGTTTCGATTACTATGAAATGGACTGATCTCACCCTCAGGAGTAAATAGTTGGACAGATAAAGGGAAACAAGAAAATTAAAAATAAAAGGTTTCAAGAGGTAAACTTCACACAGTGGGCTGGAACTACCACAATAATGCATAATCCCAAGAAAGCAGTTGAAATACAGAATGATAGCAGTAATGATCTAAATAAGTGGTTTGAGAACTACAGCTGGTTATTGGCATGAATAAAGCATCTCCAGCTTAAACAAAAACATATGGTGGGAAACAGCCAGCATGAGGTAATGTTTACGACAACAACAGAACGCACCCTGGAGTGGTTGAGTTCATAACAGCACAACCTCTCTCTTTGTTCGGGATGCTACACTATAATTTCCACCCTAATCCAATCTTCGCCCTGAATGACAGTTTTACTGAACATTTTGCATCATGAAGAAGCACACTGTTGCATACCAACATAAAATGGGCAGTCTTACTGCAACCAACCTGGAAACAGTTTAAAATTTGGACTTCAAGTGCAAGGAAGCAGCACAACACAGATTAGGTTTCACACCATGCAAAGCAAACATTAATTTTACAATTTTTCTCAAGCTGGTTATCAGGAGCATCACATCCAAGTTTGGTCGTCAACCAAAATCCAGACACACACTTCCAGCAGGGTTTAATAGTCAGGTGTGGGAAGCCCTGGTGATTCTCCCTTCGCTCACCTATGAGCACCAAGATCAGTTGTCACACTCCTGCTACTCGTGCTAAGCAGTGGAGACAATTCTGTTGCAATTAGCATAAAATAGATGCATCTCAACTTGAAGAGTTAGTAACAGGTTAGCAAGCAAGGAAGGTTAGCAAGTAAGAAAAACAAGGTTTTAAAGGGGAAGTTCACCAACTCTCGTAGTTGAGGTCAGCACAAACGCAAGGTCAAATCTGGGACCTGCCTAGTCCTTGCAGCTTAGCTAATCCTTGGATAAAGCAACTGACCCATTGAAGGACCACCATTATATTTTTGTTGAGAGACTATTACCGTGCAGCCAATGAACAATTAAAAGTTGCCCTTTAACTGCAAGATACGTTTGTCATGTATACATTAGGATTTGATTTAATCTCATGAAGTTTTTGGTTTCTTTTCACTGAATGAAATGGTTGAAGTTGTTCATTCCCAAGATGTTTGATGCGTCAAGGCACTGTTTTAACTGACACTGTGGTTCAAGTGTTTGCTGAAACACAGGAGGTAAGATACATGACTTGTTTTGTGGTCACTTCAGAATTAGTCATGGAATGCAACAATAGTCAACAGGATATAAAAACATGTGGCACCAGTTGTTATTGAAGGAAATATATATCCTTTCTGGGAGAATTGTTTAATAACACCTGTCATTGACGAGTGATTGTTACTGACATTGTTTTGTGAGAACCCCACTAGAAAGATTTTAAGCTTTTCTGTACAATTTGTAGAAAAAATCCGGGTCGGAAGGAGCAACAGGAGCTCTCTACACAGGGAAAGAGCACAGTTGTATGTTTTATTTCTCTGTATGTCGAATGTTTAATGATAATGTGTGTATCTGGACTTGGTCTCATGCAAAAAAAAGGATTTTTGCATCCATAACCTGGAGTCATGTATCGAACTTGTTACAGTATGTTGTGCAGGTATGAGACCCTTAGTACAAGCTAAATACGGATTAGGAAGATCATCAGCCCAATTTAGTTTATCGATCCAGAACGGCCCTACTCTGCCCAACTGCAGCATCTAGCTTTAGAACATAAGAACTAGGAGCAGGAGTAGGCCATACGGCCCCTTGAGCCTGCTCCGCCATTCAATAAGATCATGGCTGATCTGATCATGGACTCACCTCCACTTCCCCATAACCCTTTATCGTTTAAGAAACTGTCTATTTCTGTCTTAAATATATTCAATGTCCCAGCTTTCACAGCTCTCTGAGGCAGCGAATTCCACAGATTCACAACCCTCAGAAAATAAATTTCTCCTCATCTCTGTTTTAAATGGATGGCCCCTCTAGTTCTAGTCTCCCCTATCAGTGGAAACATCCTCTCTGCATCCACCTCGTCAAGCCCCCTCATAATCTTATACGTTTCGATAAGATCACCTCTCATTCTTCTGAACTCCAATGAGTAGAGTCCCAACCGACTCAACCTTTTCTCATAAGTCAACCCCCTCATCCCCGGAATCAACCTAGTGAACCTTCTCTGAACTGCCTCCAAAGCAAGTATATCCTTTCATAAATATGGAAACCAAAACTGCACGCAGTATTCCAGGTGTGGCCTCACCAATACCTTATACAGGCTCGACCTCCCGAATCCGGCAACCTCGGGACCGAGGTCGAGCCGGAAACACCTGAGCCCAGGTTTCGGTATTTCAGAACGTCAGAAAGGGAGTGGGGGTGGGGGGGTGCTCACCGAGGAGCTGTTTGGGTCACCGGTCTCCATCGATGAGATCGTCGGGCAGGGCCCTGCCGCCAAGGAAATGTTTGGGCGGGGCCAAGCCGTGAAGGAAGTGTTTGGGCGGGGCCCCGCCGCCGAGGACGCGATCGGGGGGAACCCGTCATCAAGGACCTGATCAGGGGGAACCCGTCACCAAGGACCCGATCGGGGGGAACCCGTCACCAAGGACCTGATCAGACGGGGAACCGCCGCCGAGGACCTGATCAGGCGGGGCACCGTCACCAAGGACCTTATCAGGCTGGGTATCGCCGTCGAGGACCTGATCAGGCTGGGTATCGCCGTCGAGGACCTGATCGGGCGGGGCCCCACCGCCGTGGAGGAGTTCCTTGTCTGGCTCGAGGTAGGTGGGGTCAGGCAGCCGAGGTAAAGGGGAGGGAGGGGGACCGAGGCGAAGTCAGGCCAGGGAGAGGTTGTGGCGAAGTCAGGGCGGGGAGAAATCGTGGCGAAGTGGGGGGCGGGCGAAGTTGGTTCGCCGAGGCAGGGGGAGTCTGGATATCGGAACATTTTCCAGTTTCCGGACAACCCCGCCACGGATCAGCCCGGTGTCCGGTTTCCAGAACTCAGATTTTGGAGGTCGAACTTGTATAGCTGTAGAAAGACTTCCCTGCTTTGATACTCCATCCCCTTTGCAATAAAGACCAAGATGCAGGAAGAATGTTCCCAATGTTGGGGAAGTCCAGAACCAGGGGTCACAGTCTAAGGATAAGGGGTAAGCCATTTAGGACCGAGATGAGGAGAAACTTCTTCACCCAGAGAGTGGTGAACCTGTGGAATTCTCTACCACAGAAAGTTGGTGAGGCCAATTCACTAAATATATTCAAAAAGGAGTTAGATGTAGTCCTTACTACTAGGGGGATCAAGGGGTATGGCAAAAAAGCAGGAATGGGGTACTGAAGTTGCATGTTCAGCCATGAACTCATTGAATGGCGGTGCAGGCTCGAAGGGCCAAATGGCCTACTCCAGCACCTATTTTCTAGTGTTTCTATACCATTGGCCTTCATGATCACTTGCTGTACCTGCATACTATCCTTTTGTGTTTCATGCACAAGTACCCCCAGGTCCTGCTGTACTGCGGCACTTTGCAATCTTTCTCCATTTAAATAATAACTTGCTTTGATTTTTTTCTGCCAAAGTGCATGACCTCACATTTTCCGGCATTATACTCCATCTGCCAAATTTTTGCCCACTCATTTAGCCTGTCTTAATAAATGAGTCCAGAATTTTTGTCACCACTATTTTCCCAGGGACTCCATTTCATATATTGATTATTCTCAATAAATGCCTGACATCAACCGTAACATGTCCTGTACTAGTTTAAACCAGTCAGCACTTAGCTGCTGGCGAAGGGCAGTTTTGTCAAGACAAGTTTTGTTAAAAAAAAACTCAGTAGGTAGATGCACTATGTGGTGAGTCACTCGGGTCATACTGATCACAAAAGGTCCCCAAGTTTATTCGGTAGCTCGATCTCAGCCAATCCAACAGTGAAGATACTTCACTTGACCCCCCAGTACATCCCCAATTAGGGACTGAGGGGAAGGGCAAACAAAGTGAATGGTTGCAGCTCCTGCTCCTGACTGCATTCTACTGACCCGTATTGAAAGTGTGCATGTATGAAAAGAAAAGGAGGCAGGATTAAGCTTAGCAATTGCCTACCAACTCCCATAATCGTGCAGCTCACCTAAAAAATGGCCATTTGGAATTTGTTGGCAATTCTGGAACCATTCTCCAATATTAGTCATGGAAAGATAAAAGGTTATCGCCGGAGATTTTCACCTTCATTTTCGGCGGTTTTTTCAACGGTACAACTGTTTTTCCTGAGAGAAACCGCCCGGCGAGAGTTTCCCCCTTACTTTTTGAATGGTACCGCCCACATCTCGAAACGCCCGCCGAAAGCAAAACCGCCAACGTGCACCGCTGAGAAAATCGGCAGGACGCAAGTTTGGCCTCAATGGAAGCCCATCCAGATCGCCGAGCGAACCGCCCTGTGAAAGATGCTTAAACAGGGCAGTAGGTGAGTACTCTGCAAAGAAAGGTAAGTTAAAGGTTCTTTTTTTTTTTAAAACTGTAAAACGACGATTAGGTTTAAAACTGTCTTGGGAATGTTTTCTAACTTTTTTTTTGTGAACATTTTTTTTAAAGTTTTCCCCCCTCCCCAGGCCCAACGGCAGCCTCGGAGTAAGTTTTTAAAAAATGTTAAGAACTGCCTGTTTCACCTTTAACCGCCGAGAATATTGGTGCAAGATCCATTTTCTCACCAGGCGATTGTTTTAAACTTAATTATGTTTTGCAAGTTTAGGCAGCGAAAACTTACTCCAAACTAACTTAGAATTGAGTAAGTGTAGATTTTTATACGCTCAGAAAAACCTTTCCTACATTTATAAATCAAGCATAGGGAACGAGAGATAGGGGGAAGGGGGGGTTTACAAACATTTCACTTTTACAAATAAAGAGCCATCATCAATAAAAAATGATAAATAAATCAATAAAAAAAAAATAATTTTAAATAAATAAATAAATAACTTTCCACTCACCTGCTGCAGCACCAGGAGCCCTCCAACAGCATGCTGGAACGCCCCCCCCCCCACCCTTCCAGTATCTCCTTCTGTCAGTGTCTCTCTCTCTCTGTGTCTGACAGCGAGGGGTGGTGGGAGGTGGGGGGAAGAGGAGGTGGGGGGAGGGAGGGAGGGAGGGAAGCTGAACGGGCCCAGCCAACGATGCCGGTTGCCACAGAGGACTTCGGGCGGGGCCCGCCCACAGCTGCCGACGAGGTAAGATGTGTCAGGCCACTCGGCCCGGGATAGGGGCGACGTCCCTTCGGCCTGTGATAGGGTCGCCCGGAGACAGGACGTGCTGGGCGGGCCAGGAGCTCCTGTGCACGCGAGCAGCTGCCGGCACTGTTTTTGGCGCAGGGCTGTAGCTCCGCCCCCAGCAGCTCCTGCTGCGCCACGCCGAGCTGGAAACTGGCCTACAGATATCGGGAGAATCACGAGGTAAGCATTCGGTGTAATTTTTGTTCTACAAATTAGGCAGGCCTCTCCGATGTGCACCGTTCTAGCGGACGTCCGAAACTTGAGCCCAATGGGTTTATGTATCGTGGAAATACAATCTATGCATACACTCAACAGTGGGTGGCGAGCATGGAAATATTTGTCCACGCATACTTGTCTTCAAACTATGTCTGTTACATATTTCTAATTGTGAGGTATAAACATAATGTCTCCTGATCAGCAACACGATGGAAAAAATTTTTGCTGACCAATGACTCACTCAGAATCTCATCATTCCCAAATTAACTTGTGCTTACGAAGATAGTCATCAAAGCTCTCATGCTGCCATGCATATGATGTTTTATTTATAAAAGGTGGAGTGCACAACACTTAACGTGTGCAAGTCTGTATTTTTTTGTACTTCACTGGTAGATATCTCGACAGCAGTGGAAGGAAATCAAAAACATCTTAAACCCTCTCGGAATATTTTCCGCCAAAATTAGCCGGCAATTTTTTGAACTCTCTAACAGCACCTACAAGAGCGGAAGGGTCTGCATTTTATATTATACACGCGAGAGAGAAAAAGACAGAGACAAACACACCTACTTTTCACTGTTAAATCTGCAATGTTATTCTCCGTTTACTACAGTTTTCGCAGCTTTAAAACAACCGCAGTCTGTGTCTTCAAGTTCCAAAGCTGAACATTGAGACTCATGAATGTAAGAGTGCATCATTTCTCCTCTAATCACACATTCAAGTTATTCTTACTAATTAAAAGCAAAATTAAGAAATATGCAACCCAGCACCCTTTTCTTGCAATATTATAATTGCTAATTCAAGGCTATAAATAAGAGTTTAATTTTACTGCTTTTGGAACAGTATTGAATGTAATAACCATGAACTAAAATATTGCTGTTAATTTCAAGGATTGTTGAAATAAATATTGTAGGACAGCTATAAAGCTCAACTTCGAAATATAGTGTTATGAGGCATGCTGTTTTTGCCACTCAGAATCATAAAAGGTTACAGCATACCAACAGGCCATTTGGTTCATCGCGTCTGCAATAGTATTTTTCTCCATGAGCCACCTGGTCTAATCACGCTTTCCTGTGTGCCCTTTATATTCTTTCTCAAGCAATTATTTTCATTTTATAAGAATTCATGGGCTCTGCTGTACCAATGGTTTGACACAAGAACACAAGAAATAGCAGCAGGAGTAGGACATATGACCACTCAAGCCTGCTCCGTCGTTCAATAAGATCATTTGCTGGTCTTCACGTTGCCGCCCTGTCCCCATATTCCTTGATCAACTTCGCATCCAAAATTTCAGGCAGAGAATGCCACATTATAATAATGTTCTACGTATATAAAAAAGCTACCCTCCCTTTCAATTCCATTGATGACTATCGGAAATTCATAACTCCTTGTCACAGTCGTCACCAACCAATGGAAACAATCCAACACTACTTATTTTATCATAAGACTTGCTAACGGCCTCTATCATGTGATCCCTTAACCTGCTCACCACCAGTGAAGGAAGCCTCAACTTCTCGTCTTTTTTCGTAACTGCAAGCACTCAGCCATGGCAGCATGCTAGTGAATCTATGCTGCACCTTTTCCATTGCTTTTACATCCTTTCTATAATGTGGAGTAGAAAGAACATTGAAAACGAGACCTGTTTGGGAGGAATGGAAGGGGGAAAATGGCTGGAAAGCCACATGTCAAATTTGTCCACCATCTTGTGCCAGGAGTGGCATGCTATTATAGAAAAATAGAAAATAGGTGCCGGAATAGGCCATTCGGTCCTTCGAGCCTGCACCACCATTCAATTAGCCATAAGGGCCACATCTAACTCCCTTTTGAATATGTCTAACGAACTGGCCGCAACAACTTTCTGTGGGATTGAAGACCGACAAATCTTCGGGGGCCTGACAATCTGCATCCCAGAGTACTTAGTGAAGTGCCCCTGGAAATAGTGGATGCATTGACGATCATTTTCCAACAGTCTATCGACTGGGTCAGTTTCAATGGACTGGAGGGGAGCTAATGTAACACCACTTTTTAAGAATGGAGGGAGAGAGAAAACGGGGAATTATAGACCGGTTAGCCTGACATCAGTAGTGGGGAAAATGTTGGAATCAATTAGTAAAGATGAAATAACAGCGCATTTGGAAAGCAGTGATAGGATTGCTCCAAGTCAGCATGGATTTATGAAAGGGAAATCATGCTTGATAAATCTTCTGGAATTTTTTGAGGATGTAACTAGTAGAGTGGACAAGGGAGAACCAGTGGATGTGGTGTATTTGGACTTTCAAAAGGCTTTTGACAAGGTTCCACACAAGAGATTGGTGTGCAAAATTAAAGCACATGGTATTGGGGGTAATGTACTGACGTGGATAGAGAACTGGTTGGCAGACAGGAAGCAGAGAGTCTGGATAAACGGGTCCTTTTCAGAATGGCAGGCAGTGACTAGTGGGGTGTCGCAGGGCTCAGTGCTGGGTCCCCAGCTATTTACAATATACATTAAAGATTTGGATGAAAGAATTGAGTGTAATATCTCCAAGTTTGCAGACGACACTAAACTGGGTGGTGGTGTGAGCTGTGAGGAGGACACGAAGAGGCTGCAGGGTGACTTGGACAGGTTAGGTAAATGGGCAAATGCATGGCAGATGCAGTATATGTGGATAAATGTGAGGTTATCCACTTTGGGGGCAAAAACATGAAGGCAGAATATTATCTGAATGGCGGCAGATTAGGAAAAGGGGAGGTGCCACGAGACCTGGGTGTCATGGTACATCAGTCATTGAAAGTTGGCATGCAGGTACAGCAGGCGGTGAAGGCGGCAAATGGTACGTTGGCCTTCATAGCTAGGGGTTTTGAGTATAGGAGCAGGGAGGTCTTACTGCAGTTGTATAGGGCCTTGGTGAGGCCTCACCTGGAATATTGTGTTCAGTTTTGGTCTCCTAATCTGAGGAAGGATGTTCTTGCTGTTGAGGGAGTGCAGCGAAGGTTCACCAGAATGATTCCCGGGATGGCTGGACTGACATATGAGGAGAGACTGGATCAACTGGTCCTTTATTCACTGGAGTTTAGAAGGATGAGAGGGGATCTCAGAGAAACCTATAAAATTCTGATGGGACTGGACAGTTTAGATGCAGGAAGAATATTCCCGATGTTGGGGAAGTCCAGAACCAGGGGACACAGTCTAAGGATAAGGGGTCAGCCATTTAGGACGGAGACGAGGAGAAACTTCTTCACTCAGAGAGTTGTTAACCTGTGGAATTCCCTACCGCAGAAAGTTATCATGCCAGTTCACTGGATATATTAAAGAGGGAGTTAGATATGGTCCTTACGGCTAAAGGGATCAACAGGTATGGAGAGAAAGCAGGAAAGGGGTACTGAGGTGGATGATCAGCCATGATCTTATTGAATAGTGGTGCAGGCTCGAAGGGCCGAATGGCCTACTCCTGCACCTATTTTCTATGTTTCTATGTTTCTACAGATTCACAATTCTCTGAGTGAAGGAGTTTCTCCTCATCTCGGTCATAAATGGCTTACCCCTTATCCTTAGACTGTGTCCCCTAGTTCTGGACTTCCCCAACATCGGGAACATTCTTCCTGCTACTAACCTGTCCAATCCCATCAGAATTTTATATGTTTCTATGAGATCCCCCCGCGTTCTTCTAAATTCCTACTCGATCCAGTCATTCTTCATACATCAGTCCTGCCATCCCAGGAATCAGTCTGGTGAACCTTCGCTGCACTCCCTCAATAGCAAGAATGTCCTTCCTCAGATTAGGAGACCAAAGCTGTACACAATATTCAAGGTGTGGCCTACCAAGGCCCTGTACAACTGCAGTAAGACCTCCCTGTTCCTATACTCAAATCCTCTCGCTATGAAGGCCAACATACCATTTGTCTTCTTCACCGCCTGCTGTACCTGCATGCCAACTTTCAATGACTGATGAACCATGACACCCAGGTCTCGTTGTACCTCCCCTTTTCCTAATCTGTCACCATTCAGATAATATTCTGCCTTCCTGTTTTTGCCACCAAAGTGGATAACCTCACATTTATCTACATTATACTGCATCTGCCATGCATTTGCGTACTCACCTAATTAGTCCAAGTCACCCTGCAGCCTCTTAGCATCCTCCTCACAGCTCACACTGCCACCCAGCTTAGTCATCTGCAAACTTGGAGATATTACATTCAATTCCTTTGTCGAAATCATTAATGCATATTGTAAATAGCTGGAGTCCCAGCACTGAACCTTGTGGTACGCCACTAGTCACTGCCTGCCATTCTGAAAAGGACCCATTTATTCCTGTTCTTTGCTTCCTGTCTGCCAACCAGTTCTCTATCCATGTCATTACATTACCCCCAATACCATGTTCTTTAATTTTGCACACTAATCTCTTGTGTGGGACCTTGTCAAAAGCCTTTTGAAAGTCCAAATACACCACATCCACTGGTTCTCCCTTATCCACTCTTCTAGTTACATCCTCAAAAGATTCTAGAAGATTTGTCAAGCATGATTTCCCTTTCATAAATCCATGCTGACTTGGACCGATCCTGTCACTGCTTTCGAAATGCACTGCTATTACATCTTTAATAACTGATTCCAACATTTTCTCCACTACCAATGTCAGGCTAACTGGTCTATAATTCCCTGTTTTCTCTCTCCCTCCTTTTTTAAAAAAGTGGTGTTACATTACCTACCCTCCAGTCCATAGGAACTGATCCAGAGTCGATAGACTGCTGGAAAATAACCACCAATGCGTCCACTATTTCTAGAGCCACTTCCTTAAGTACTCTGGGATGCAGACCATTAGGCCCTGGGGATTTATCGGCCTTCAATCCCATCTACCTCCGAACCCAAATTGGCTGAAAATTCACAAAACACTCCACAAATGTTCAAGCATGATGTTTACATTATCTAAAAAAAAAAATTCTGTACAAAACATGTCGAGAACAGACTTTCAACAGTCTGCAGTGAAACAGAAATTGTAGCAGAGAGCCCAACAATCTGTAGCATCGAGAGCATGTACCAAGAGAATTGCCACTCTTCCTCTGCTGTAAATTTCAAGCTATTTTAAATGCTACAATTATGCAAATTGATCTTGGTCAGCAATTTCATTTCGACTTCCCATAGAAAGCATCTGAGTCAGCAACAAACCAAATGTATACAACCTAAATTTACATAGCACCTATCACACAAAACATCCTAAGGTACCTTACAAGAGGAGCGGTGGGAACTGAAGAACAAATTGCATTTATATGGCATTTTGTCAAGTCCAACGGCTTTACATTCAACTTTTGTAGGGCAAGTCACTGTTATGAGGGAAATGTGGCAGCTAAATTGCACACAGCAAGGTTCCACAGAAAAATAAATGAATGAACAGATAATCTGTTATTGTAATGTTGGTTGGACAAGCAATGTTTCCAGTATACCAGAAAAACTTCTTGCTCTTCTAATGCTGCCACAGGGTCCTTTATGTCCTGGCTAGTAGACGGGACCTCTGTTTGATATGCAGTTTAACTCTGTTGACAATGCAGCACTCCCTCAGAATTGCACTAAAGCGGTGCTCAAGTCAGTAGTGGGTGGTTGACTCTCAAGCTTCCAAATGAAAGCAAAGAATGCTACCAAGCTGGTATTCTGTGACGAACCATTTAACCTAGGACTCTGAAGCATCTTAGATGAGATATTGTGAGGTACTTTACATGGCAAAAGAAAAGCTCAGAACAGTATTTACAGATACATCAGGGCAGTAGCATAAAGGGTGCAGGTTCAGCTCATCAAGAAGTATTTCTTTACAGTGGGAGATCGGCAGCTGGAACAGGTTGGCCAGGGTGAGGGGAGGAGGCTTGGACATGGGAAACACTTCAACAACTAGATGCTGAGAAAGTCAGGTTGGTATTCAGGAAGAAGAAAATCAAATGTTTCTTCTTCATCCAAACCAAACTCGAAATCTTATATAAAAATGTTGTTCATAATGAAAGGAGAAGTTCTGAGAATTGAAATAATAAGGAATACTGGATGTACACTGATTTGTCAACATTTGAACAAACATGGATTAAAAGCTCAGGTAGGACCCATCATCAGAAGGAAGAGGAAGGCTTGAGGGTCCCTTTATAGCATTGGACAAAATCAAGATAAGTCACGAGCACATCGATGTTCACTACTACTAGAGCTTGCAACAGGTTAATAGCTTGTGAATATATTTTTTTTTAAAGCTAGAGGTGAAAAGTGCTCGATTATACACAAAGTTAATCTTATAAAAAAGTCTAGGGTTAATGAATAAGGAGACGTTAAATGGCGATGTTTAGATGAAGTTTACTTATTAAACCAGTGTAGAAAGATTTGCTAAGTGTCCTTTGTCTCCATGGATTGCAGAACTGCACAGTCAAATGATCACATCACATTCATGATGTAACCAGATGTTTTCCCCTGCTCTCAAAGGCTCCGACTCTTGCTGTAAATTCCGTTCCACAGGCACCGGCAGCACCATGGGCAAGTGACTAATCTTCATCTGTGAGTGATTGAGTTTCAGCACACTATTTGACTGCGGAACCTGATCCAATTCTCACCCAATATCCAAGCACACGCTTTAGTGGTGATCACTGAAAGGAGGCAGAACTCTGGTAAATCTTTCCCCTCTCTACACCAAAGACACAGAAGCCAATTTTAATATCCTAACTGCTGGGTATCCTATAACTGAGGATAGAGAGGCATTGGAGAAGGTGCAAAATAGATTCACAAGGATGATACTCGAACGGAGAGGATATACTTATCTGGAAAGGCGGACAGACTGAGGCTCTTTTCTCTAGAAAAGAGAAGGTTGAGTGGGTGACTGGACAGAGGTCTTTAAGATAGTGAAAGGGTTTCATCGGGTAGATAAGCACAAGAGGAATTAAAGAATAGGAGATGCTGATGGGGTTAGATGAAAAGGGGCGAAGAAGGCTCACGTGGAGCATAAACACCAGCACAGACCAGTTGGGCCGAATGGTCTGTTTCTGTGCTATACATTCTATGTAATTTTATACAAATGCAAACTGTTGCTGTTAAGCGTACAAGTAACTCTACCTCTGCTTAGTATGAAGCTTACTCAACTCAAAGAAAGGAACCGGAGTAAGCCATTCAGCCACTTGAGCCTGCTCCGCCATTCAATTAGATCATGGCAGATCTGTACCTCAACTCTATTTCCCTGCCTTTGCTCCATATCCCTCGACATCTAGAAGAGACGAGGATACCATCAAGATTTACAAGAGATGAGGGACGTGGGGAAATTTATCTTTATTTCCCAATTGATTTATTAGTAACAATCTTGTATTTATGGCAACTCAATTTGGATTCTCCCAAAACTGGAAGTATTCTCTCCTCATCTATCTTGTGCAACCCATTCATTATTCCAAAGACCTCAGGTCACCTCTAAGTCTTTTCTTTTCTGAAGAAAAAGAAAAGATTGACAGGGTAGATGCTGAGAGGCTGTTTCCCTGGCTGGAGTGTCTACAATTAGGGAGCATAGTCTCTGGATAAGGGGTAGGCTATTTAAGACACAGATGAGGAGGAATTTTTTCACTCAAAGGGTTGTGAATCTTTGGAATTATCTGCCCCAGAAGGCTGCAGATTCTGAGTGGTTGAGTATATTCAAGGCTGATGTAGATAGATTTTTGAGCTCTAGGGGAAATCAAGGTATACGGAGATCAGGCGGGAAAGTGGAGGCGATGACAATGATCAGCCATGATCTTATTGAATGGCCCGTATGGAATACTCCTGCCCCTATTTTTTATGTTATGTAAAAAAGCCCCAATCTGTTTAATCTTCCCCAATAGCTCTGCCACGATCCTTGCAAATCTTTTTTGCATTTTCTCCACTGCTTCCATGTCCTTTTTATAGTAGAGACCAGAACTGTGCACAGCCTCCTTACTGCAGTCCTATGCAAGTTTAACATAACTTCACTACTTTTGAATTCTATACCCCTAGAAATAAATTCCAGTGCTTTGTTAGCATTTTAATTGCTTTACAGACCCGTGGTGCTGCTTTTAATGATTTGTTCCCCTGTATTCCTAGATTCCTTTGCTCTTTTATCCCATTCAGTTTTCTTATTACTTTGATTCCTATCAACAAGAGTAGGCATCGACGACAAGATCCAACACCGCCTCCAGTGCACCAGTGCAGCCTTCGGTCGCCTGAGGAAAAGTGTGTTAAGACCAGGCCGTCAAAACTGCCACCAAGTTCATTGGTCTACAGGGCTGTAATAATATCCGCTCTCCTGTATGGATCAGAGACATGGACGATGTACAGTAGACACCTCAAGTTTATGGAGAAATATCACCAACAATGTCTCCGCAAGATCTTACAAATCCCCTGGAAGGATAAGCGCACCAACATCAGCGGCCTCATTCAGGCTAACATCCCCAGCATTGAAGCACTGACCACACTATCAGCTTCGCTGGGCAGGCCACATAGCCCGCATGCCAGACACGAGACTTCCTTCACAGCAAACAAGTCAAAGGTGGGCAGCGGAGACACGACAAGGACACCCTTAAAGCCTCCCTGATAAAGTGCAACATCCCCACTGACACCTGGGAGTCCCTGGCCCAAGACCGCCCTAAGCGGAGGAAGTGCATCCGAGAGGGCGCTGAGCACCTCGAGTCTCAACACAGAGAGCATGCAGAAATCAAGCGCATGCAGCGGAAAGAGCGTGCGGCAAACCATTCCCACCCACCCCTTCCCTCAATGACTATCTGTCCCACCTGTGACAGAGACTGTGGCTCTCGTATTGGACTGTACAGCCACCAACGAACTCACTTCAGGAGTGGAAGCAAGTCTTCCTCGATTCCGAGGGACTGCCTCTGATGACGACGACTTTGATTCATATTAACAATGAACAATGACATTTCCACACTGAATCGGAAAGTACAGATTCAGATTTCAGTCGAACTTAGCAGAGAGCGCGTTGGTGCCCAAAAGCAAATACTGTGTTTGATCTTTCAAAGAAAACGTGACTTTTTTGTAAATGATCTTTCCAATATCGTTGATGTTGTGCATGGTTCGAATATACATACAATGGATAAAATAAAGCCATCTTCTTTATACACTTTCCCGACTCAAACTGCCAGAGGTTCATTGATTCCTGGAGCAGGCTGTACCCAGACTGACGCACTCCTGGAGCAGGCTGTACCCAGACTGACGCACTCCTGGAGCAGGCTGTACCCAGACTGACGCACTCCTGGAGCAGGCTGTACCCAGACTGACGCACTCCTGGAGCAGGCTGTACCCAGACTGACGCACTCCTGGAGCAGGCTGTACCCAGACTGACGCACTCCTGGAGCAGGCTGTACCCAGACTGACGCACTCCTGGAGCAGGCTGTACCCAGACTGACGCACTCCTGGAGCAGGCTGTACCCGGACTGACGCACTCCTGGAGCAGGCTGTACCCAGACTGACGCACTCCTGGAGCAGGCTGTACCCAGACTGACGCACTCCTGGAGCAGGCTGTACCCAGACTGACGCACTCCTGGAGCAGGCTGTACCCAGACTGACGCACTCCTGGAGCAGGCTGTACCCAGACTGACGCACTCCTGGAGCAGGCTGTACCCAGACTGACGCACTCCTGGAGCAGGCTGTACCCAGACTGACGCACTCCTGGAGCAGGCTGTACCCAGACTGACGCACTCCTGGAGCAGGCTGTACCCAGACTGACGCACTCGTGGAGCAGGCTGTACCCAGACTGACGCACTCGTGGAGCTGGCCTGTCGCCTCTCCCAGGTAAGCACCTTTCCCGACACAGAGTGCTGTGGTGTTGCACTGTGGCGACCTTTGCACTGTGAGCCTGGAGAGCGACAGCTGGCCTTCCCCTCACGCAGGGTCTGTCTTGAGCCGGCACCTTCCCAGTCAGGCAAATGGGACTTGGCCATGCAGCACAAAACACTGCACAGAAATAGTTCCGCTCCCTCGCCTGCTGTTGTCACAACCTCCGCTGCCCAGGGTCACTCCGTGACATATTTTCACGTGATGTTGGTGTGCATCGTCCCCCGATCCCCCCCTCCCCTGTGAACACCAGTGGCAGAACAAAGCCAGACTGCAGTTGGCTCCTGTGAAAAGTACCCCAGGCGCCTCGTGTCCTCCGCACACACACAAGCAAGCACCGAGGAGGTGGCACTGCGTCATTATGATGCAAACCACCAAATTGCCGCAGTTGGAGTACTGCGTGCAGTTCTGGTCACCACGTTACAGGGAAGATGTGATTGCACTAGAGAGGGTACAGAGGGGATTTACCAGGATGTTGCACTAGAGAGGGTACAGGGGAGATTTACCAGGATGTTGCACTAGAGAGGGTACAGAGGGGATTTACCAGGATGTTGCACTAGAGAGGGTACAGAGGGGATTTACCAGGATGTTGCACTAGAGAGGGTACAGGGGAGATTTACCAGGATGTTGCACTAGAGAGGGTACAGAGGGGATTTACCAGGATGTTGCACTAGAGAGGGTACAGGGGAGATTTACCAGGATGTTGCACTAGAGAGGGTACAGAGGGGATTTACTAGGATGTTGCACTAGAGAGGGTACAGAGGGGATTTACCAGGATGTTGCACTAGAGAGAGTACAGAGGGGATTTACCAGGATGTTGCACTAGAGAGGGTAGAGAGGAGATTTACCAGGATGTTGCACTCGAGAGGGTGCAGAGGAGATTTACCAGGATGTTGCCTGGACTGGAGAATTTTGGCTATGAGGAAAGATTGGAGATGCTGGGGTTGTTTTCTTTGGGTCAGAGGAGGCTGAGGAGGGACCTGATTGAGGTTAAAATTATAAAATTATGAGGGGCTTGGATAGAGTGGATAGAAAGGACCTGTTTCCCTTGGCCAAGGGATCAACAACCGGGGGCATAGATTGAAGTAATTGGGGGAGGTTTAGAGGGGATTTGAGGGGAAATGTCTTCACCCAGAGGGTGATGGGAGTCTGGAACTCACTGCCTGAAAGGGTGGTAGAGGCAGAAACCCTCACCACATTTGGATGTGCACCTGAAGTGCCGTAACCTACAGGGCTACGGACCAAGAGCTGGAGAGTGGGATTAGGCTGGGTAGCTCTTGGTCGGCCGGCGCGGACACGATGAGCCGAAATGGCCTCCTTCCGTGTTGTAAATTTCTATTTCTATGATTATTGGATGCGCTTATTTGCACTAGCAAAATGCTCTGATTGGCTCTCCATGATCACATGACCTGATTGGTCTCCTTGGAGGATAAGATACAACCAAGCAGTTTCTCTGGAAATGTGTAATTAGAACCATGCAGCCCAAGTTCTCATTGACTTTGCAAAGTGTAATTCGTGCCATTCTGACTACTGTCTCCAGACAGGATAGAGCTCCCCCATCCCAGTCCAAGTTCATGCCCCCCCAACCCAAGTTCTTGCCCCATCCCTGCCCAAGTTCCTGACCTTATCTGCCCACCCCCCCTCCCCTGCACCATAAATGGAGCATAGTGGGGAGGGGGGGGGGGGGGGTCACGGATTGTTAACAGGTTTATTGGGCATGAAATGTATAGTGACAGTTTCGTGACTTCCACATTTCACCCACTCCAACGATGTCCCTTGTCACACACGCGCTGAGCTTTCTGAGAAATCGGGTGTGGGTGTAAATCGGGTGGGGTTGGAATAACGTGATCCGTCTTCCCCAATTTCCCTCTCTCCCCTCCGATCCCCTCTCCTGCGTCTCTCTCTCTCCAGTCTGTCTGTCTGTCTCTTCCCGCCATGCCAGCCCCCGCCCCCCCCCACCAACCCAAGCCTCTCTCTCTCCCACCTCCAAATTTTTCTCTCCCACAGAAGGCAGTGAAAATGTTCGTGTAGATAATCACAGCAATATTCTCGGCCAAAGTCCTGAAGATAATCCAAAAGGTCGACACATGCGGCACAGCTCCACGCAGCACAGCTCCAGCTCGCGATACAGGACGAACTTCCGGTGCGCAGGAGCGGAGTCCAGGGGGGCGGTGGTACGTATGCGTAGGCGGCGGAGTCTGGGGCACGCAGGTGCTCAAGAAACTAGCGTAAATAATCACTCTGTTGATTATTAAGCACCACGAGAATCACTAAAATCATGCAGCATACAGTTCATTAATTGTGCTGTTCACCTCATTCCAAAAACAATCTCAAGCCATTACATTTACTTTCTGCAGCAGTAACATTTTTAAATCTCAAAATATAGTCACAAATACCAACTTAACTGCAAGACCAACTGTCATTTGAAGATGAAAAACACTACAAAAGCAGAGCCCTACCTTGATTATATTTAATAAAGCATACAGCCCACTTGAATATCAATCTATCCTTTTCAAAGCACCTTCCTGGAAATATAATCATTCTGCTCTCATCTAAAGTTCTCATAAGGCCACAAGTACAAATTGGACATTAAAGGGCAAAAGCTTCTTAATTTACCACAATGATAGACTACCTGATAAAGTGTAACAACAGCAACTTGCATTTATATAGCGCCTTTAACAGTGAAACGTCCCAAGGTGCTTCACAGGAGTATTATGGGACAAAAAATGACACATAAGGAGAAATTAGGGCAGGTGACCAAAAGTTTGTTCAAAGAGGTAGGGTATAAGAAGCGTCTTGAAGGAGAAAAGCGAGGTGATGAAGCTGAGCGGTGTAGACAAGGTATTCCAGAGCTTAGGGCACAGAAGGCACGGCCACCAATGGTTGAGCCATTATAATCAGGGATGCTCAAAAGAGCAGAATTAGAGGAGCGCAGAAATCTTGGGGGGGTTGTGGGGCTGGAGGAGATTACAGAGATAAGGCGGCGATAGGCCGTGGAGGGAATTGAAAACAAGGTTGAGAATTTTGAAATCGAGGCGTTGCTTAACCGGGAACCAAAGTAGGTCACCAAGTAAAGGGCTGATAGGTGAGTGGGACTTGGTGCGAGTTAGGAAACGGCAGCCGAGTTTTGAATCACTTCTAGTTCATGTAGGATAGAATGTGGGAGGCCAGTCAGGAATGTGTTGGAATAGTCAAGTCTAGAGGCAACGAAGGCATGGATGTGGACTTCAGCAGCGGATGTGCTGAGGCAAGGTAAATTATTCACTTTTTACAATGGGCACGATCATTTTTAGTTGTACCTATACATTGTTATACAGGTGCAGCGTCCCGACTCCGAAACCCTCGGGACCGAGGCCGTTCCGGATTTTGCTTTTTGCCGGATTTTGGAACGTCTTTCTGACATCACAAATCCAGAAACACCCAAGCCCAGGTTTGGGTATTTCCGATTTCTGAACGGCAGAAGGGGGGGGGTGGGAAGGTTGCTCGTTGATGAGCTGTTCGGGTCGCTGGGCGGGGCCCTGCCACCACCAAGATGTTCGCGCGGGGCCCCGCCGCTGAGGACCTGATCGGGCGGGGCCCCGCTGCCGAGGAGGAGGAGTTCCTTGTCTGGCCCAAGGTAGGTGGGGTCGGGCAGCCGAGGTAAAGGGGAGGGAGGGGGGCCGGGTTGAGATCGGGCCCCGCGAATTAGGGGCAGGCGAAGTCATGGCGGGGTGAAATCGGTAGCCGAGGCGGGGGGAATCCAGATATCGGAACATTTTCCGGTTTCCGGTCGACCCCGTTATGGATTGGCCCAGTGTCCGGATTCTAGATTCCGGATTTTGGAGGTCAAACCTGTAGAAAATCCAAGTCAAATGAAATAGTGAGATTATTTTAAATAAATATTGAACTTCAAAGTTATATCTATATTTTCTAAAGTTACAATAGCCATTTTGTACGAGATCTTAAGTCTTCCTTTCCTCTGGTCAACTCTCGCAGATGTTTACTGTAAAAGGAGGAAGCCATTTGGCCTATGTCTGTGGCTATCACAGTATAGAGCAATCCAAAATTACTTCCACTGCCCACACTCTCTCCATAGCCCTCTATCTTTCTACCCTACGTAAACTTGAAGTCATCCAAAACTCGGTAGCCCGTGTCCGAACTCGCACCAAGTCCCGATCACCCATTACCCCTGTGCTCGCTGACCTACATTGGTTCCTGGGCTCATTGGCTTTCGAGGGACTGCCGATGATGATGACATTGGCTCCTGGTTAAGCAACATCTCAATTTCAAAATTCTTATCATTGTTTACAAATCCCTCCATGACTTCACCCCTCTCTATCTCTGTAATCTCTTTCAGCCTCACAATCCCACAAGATGTCGGTGCTCCTCAAATTCTGCCCTCTAGAGCATCCCTGATTGTAACTGCTCAAAAATCAATGGCCGTGCCTTCAGCTGCTTGGGCCCCAAGCTCTGGAAACCTTCCCTAAATCTCTCTTTCCTCCTTTGAGACGCTTCTTAAAACCTCTCTCTTTGACCAAGCTTTTGGTTGTCTGACGTAATTTCTTCTTATGTGGCTCGGTGTCAAATTTATCCGTTTTGTCTTATAACACTGCTGTGAAGCGCCTTGGGAAGTGTTACGACATTAAAGGCGCTATAAAAATAATTGCTGTTGTTGTTCAAATATTTATCCCATTTTCTCAAACACTCCTTGTGGCAAAACATTCCATGCTCGAACAACCTGCTGCGTAAAGATTTCTCTTACACCCTCTCTTCACTCTTACTTTCCATCGTTAATTAAATGATTCCCCCCAATAGTGACTCCCCAACCAATGGAAAAAATCTTCTCCGATTCATTCCAGCAAAGACCTTCATAAGTTTTAAATCTGCCCTTAGCCTTCTCCATTCCAATGGAAATAGTCCAGTATACATATTTTTCCTCAACTTATAGTTTCCATCCCTGACTTCGTGTTGGTGAATCTACACTGTACAACTCTACGGTTTTAAATTATCTTGCGAGAATGAAGTACCCATAACTTAACAAGGTCCTGTGGCCGAATCAATGTTTTGTACAAGTTTATTACTTCTGTACTCTTCTACTTATCATAGAGTCATATAGCACAGGAGGCCATTTGGCCCATCGTGTCTGTGCCGCCTCTCAAAGAGCTATCCAATTAGTTCCACTTCCCTGCTTAGCCACAGCCCTGCAAATTTCTCCTTTTCAAGTACATTCAAAATCATGAGGAATCTAGACAGAGTAGATGGAGAGAAACTTTTCCCATTGGCAGAATGGTCGAGAACCAGAGGACACAGATTTAAGACGATTGGCAGAAGAACCAAAAATGACGGGAGGGAAAACGTTTTTTTTTTTAAAAACACAGCGTGCAGTTCGGATCTGGAATGCATTGCCTGAAAGGGTGGGGGAGGCAGACTCAATCATGGCTTTCAAAAGGGGAATTGGATACATACCTGAAGGAAAAAAAATCTGCAAGGCTACAGGGAAAGGACGGGGGAGTGGGACTATCTGAAATGCTGTTGCAGAGAGCCGCCATGGGCTCGACAGGCCGAATGGCCTCCTTCTGTGCTATAACAATTCTTTTATTTTATATTTATGAACTGAAAATATTGTTGTCTCTGGGATCATCAGTGTCCTCAGTTAGGATAATCCAGTCCACAAACATTCTCATTGCACACTAAATGTAGCTCCATGATCTACTGATGGTGCACTCGAGTGGCCCTTGGATTCTCTCTCCCAAGTTGTTTCCTTCCCTTAAATTAGGAAATTGTACTCTCGAGAAGAAATTAGCATAAAATTCAATTAAGGCTACAATAAATAAGAACATAAGAAATAGGAGAAGTGGCCGGCCATCTGGCCCCTCGAGCCTGCTCCGCCATTCAATAAGATCATGGCTGATCACGACAATACAATTGTCAGAAGTCCTACACATTACATTGTCGTTCACAGGGCGTTATGTCTCAGCTGAACTGTGGAGACATCGGAATGGATGAACACTCTCGAGTTGCTTGATTACACAAAGTATCTCAGGAGGTTATTCTCAAGAGCTTGGGCTGGGAAGGGCAATGGTTGGGTAGACTGTGCTCATCTGTGGAAGGACTTATCTTTCCTTATTCCATGCTTCTTATTTTACTGCAATACACCAAATGTGGTCTTTTTAGGGCATCAATCTGGTTTATAAATGCAACCGATTTTAACGTACATCGCTGTTAAAAATGCACAGCTCCATAGTTAACTTTGCAGTCACTCCAGCTGGTCGTGAGTTTCCTCAATTGTGACAGCTCTGCAGGTAACAACAGCTACTGATCCACATGCTTTACCCCAGGCTTATTCTGTTGCACAAGTAGCCACGTAACCTTTCTTCCAGATTTATCCTTTTTTCATCTGTAAGGTGATGAGGCTTCAAAGCTAAATTCCCAAACAATACATGGTCAATCTTCATCTCAGCTGTAAATGCACACACTGCAAAGGTAAAAAAAAATAATTTGTGCAGTATATTGTGCTACTAACTGAGGCATTCTGGCCTTATACTGCACCTGGAGTAAAGAGAAAAAAAAGAGGTCATGTACGAACATGTTGAAGCACTGCACCAATGCCAAAGTCAACACTTTTCAGACAATATCAATTATATACCACAATACAGGGTACCACAAACCGTAAAAATTAGATTCACGTTGTTGCTGGTGCTATTCTCATTAAGACATGCTTGGATAACTTTGCAAAAGACGACGGATCAGTTGGACTGTAGAGAATCCAGCCCAACCGGTTCGTCACCTGGTACAAGTGTTCTTTTGGCGTGGGCAATGGCTGGATTTAGAGTTCTTTGAGAAACTTTGAAACTTCACAGTGCATGGGTTAAAGAGAGCAGATCAGCAAGCCACAAGAATTGAGGTGCAGATTTTCATAAAGAACTTGTTTCCTAATTTTATTCTTGTTCAAACATGCAGATTAAATCAACGAAAATTACACGAAATCCGAAAGTAACCAGTTCACTGTGCAGAATGAGGTTACAACATCTTTAGTCACTGATTTATTTCGACTTGTTGGTTGATCTCCTCTGATGTTGCGCATGGGTGGTCTGAGATCCGAGATGTTCAGCTGCTGAGATGAACCTGCGTAACCTATTCTGTCCCGCAGAATCACGAATCAACTACTCCCCGACAGGGAATAGGGCTTTAAATCTGGCACATCCTGATGTCAGCTAAAAGCTCATTTTTACTGAGTTAGTGTTCTCGATCAGGCCAGCATTGAAGCACTGACCACAATCGACCGGCTCCGTTGGGCGGGCCACATTGTTCGTATGCCCGACACAAGGCTCCCAAAGCAAGCGCTCTACTCGGAACTCCTACTCGGCAAGCGAGCCCCAGGTGGACAGAGGAAATGTTTCAAGGACAGCCTCAAAGCCTCCTTGATAAAATGCAACATCCCCACTGACACCTGGGAGTCCCTGGCCAAAGACCGCCCTAAGTGGAGGAAGTGCATCCGGGAGGGCGCTGAGCACCTCGAATCTCGTCACCGAGAGCAAGCACAAAACAAGCGCAGGCAGCGGAAGGAGCGTGCAACAAACCAGACTCCCCACCCACCCTTTCCTCCAAGGACTGTCTGTCCCACCTGTGACAGAGACCGTAATTCCCGTATCGGACTGTTCAAGCACCTGAGAGCTCACTTTTGGAGTGGAAGAAAGTCTTCCTAGATTTCGAGGGACTGCCCATGATGATGACAATGACTGCGGACACAAATTTATCTACATCAGCAGCTGCTGGCAAAACGCCGAGGAAAGGGCAGGTGACAGAAGATCGGACGGATCTCAAGGTAAGCGGCCGGTGAGGGGGGGGGGCGCGCGAAAGGGAAAAGCCGCCATTTCTACAAAGAACCGTGACTATCATAATGACTTGTGTCTTTTTTTGGTGCACATCTGACAAGCAGTGTAGCATGCCCTCAGAAATGTGCATACAAATCTGGAAAAAAAATAGAATTCTTGCATCAAAATATTAGCCTTGTACATTCGAAGGATAATGACACAAAATAGTGCAATAGTGGGGGTGAGGGAATGAGTGGATGCAATCAGAACCAGACTATTATATCTAGCACAAGAACATTTATAAATTCAAATCAAATCCCAGACACAATTTGGCACATGCAATTTGATTAGTTATCCATTAAGTCTCGTGCATAAACGCACAAAAAGCGTCAATGAAGAATAGATAATCCTTCTGCAGGGGTTCCTAATTACAAAGTAATGGGGCCCACAGATCGGATTGCAACATTAACAGATTGGCATATCCCTTAACTACAGTGCAATTCTCAACCCAACCACAGGAATAATTTAATGTAAAATATATTGCCTTTCCTCGAGCTCGAGGCTGTGAAAAATGAAAGGTGCAAGTAATTATAAAAAGGGCAAACCAAGTCCATCTTGGATGTATTCAAACCTACTGTAACGTAAAAAAGTAAATTAAACTTTCTACGAGCAGAATCATATAAATCTTCCAAAGTATACTACAAGGCACAAAATAATTAATTGTGCAGTGTTTATATTAATCTGAACAATTGCACTCATTAATACAGTAACAAATTGTTGTATTATTTGCCTATACCTGCTGTTTTGAAAGAAATTTACCAGCAGGTTAATCAGCAAATATGAGGAGGAGACCATTGTACTCATTCGGAGAAAAAAAAACTCAGGATGCAACACTGGCACTTTCCAAACACTAGCCTTAAATAATCTAAGGCCCAAGTTTCCCCAGCAGTTGCTGTGTTTTTTTTTGGAGCAACTAGATTTTTTTGGAGTAACTTAAAAATCACAATTCTTCCCATTTAATTTGCTCCAGTGTAAGAGAGTTAGTTAGGTTTTTTTTAAGTTTAGTTTTTTTTCCAAAAGGGGGTGTTATCAGCCACTTATGCCTGTTTTGGCCATTTAAGCAAGTTTAGCCAGCTAAAAGTTACTCCAAACTAACTTAGGCCAGCGTATGAGGCCACTTGTGTCCGCTCAGAAAATCCTTGCGGTGAATTTAGATCAGCGCAGGTAGCCTCCAACTGATAGGAATGCTAGTTTTTTTTAAATCCCAAGCGGCGAGGCTGGACAGGGTGTCGGTGCTATCAGCCTGATTAAACTCAGTGTATTTTTATTAAAGGTAGCTAGTTATTAAAGTACTGGAAAATCTTTGAAAATTCTTTCCCCCCCCCCCCCCCCCCACCGCGCCGAATCAGAACTCTTCCCCTCCGCCCCATCAAATCTCTTCCCCTTCCCGCCACCCATCAAAACTCTTCCCCCCACCAACCTGTCTCTTGTAGCCCTTAGTGCGGTAAGGCAGCGGCCGGTCTGTGGGGCAGGCCACTCAGCCCGGGATAGGAGCAGCGAGCGTCGGCCCCTCTCACGCAGCCTGCAGCACACACACTCAGATTCTGGGGGCAAGGAGTTACTGCGCATGCGTGCACACTCTAGCGCGCATGTGCAGAGGTCCCGGCACAGTTTTCAACGCCAGGACGTGGCTCCACCCCCCCCCCCTCCCCAGTGCCACGCTGCACCACCATGGGGAAGAGGCTGGGGAGCGGCCAAACTTTGATGAGATTTTTGGCACTCTTGGAGTTCTACAAAAGCGGCGCACCTCTTGAGTGCGCCAGAAATCTGTACTGGACAAATTTGGGCCCATAGTTCTACCTTGCACAGCTCTCTGTGGTAAGAACTGTGAGAGTTCTTCACCAAAGAATAGCTTAGCGTTTAATTTTTAATTCATTGCTTTCCTTTTGAGAAGCTGGATTGGATTTCTACTTAAATATATTACTATTATTTGATTGTTGTTCTTTTGTTTATTAAATTTGCTTCTTAGTTTATTCCTAAAACAAGATCTGTAGTTGCTTTGCTCTATCATTTACCCAACTGGAGAAGGATCCTATGGAAGCATAGTTTAGATCCAGAATAATAGAAAAATTATTCTGTTCATCATCCTGGGCCTGTTACTGAAAGCTTACAAGACAAATGAAAATGCTCTCAAAAGGCATGGGGCAGTTGGGTCTCAAATGCAAAGGCCAAAAACATAGGTTAAGGATAGAAAATGCCCCAAAATGTAACTACCACCTCAGACAGCATTAGGCAATGGGTGGCCCCCAAAAGGCAAGACATCCAGCAATTCATAGAGCTGGGTGTGGTGTTTCCCCAAGATAATAATTTAGGCTTTTGAAACCTTTCAAATACTTACTTGGGCACCAGAAACTTCTTAATAAAGGGGCATCTCCACATTTTTAGCCCACAAATCAATAGGAAAAACCTTTGAATCACATCTGTTAAGTATTATAATTTACATTGCAGTCCTGACTCCTACATCCAGATGTTAATCATGAACTGCAGCTGTAGAATTGTGTCTGGGTAATTTCGGCTATAGCAGCACTGATCTGGGCAACTACTTTTTAGGTGTGGTGTTTCCCAAGATAGTATTTAAGCTCAGTAGCATGCTAGACCCATTTGAAGACTACCCTGTACTTAAAACGTATTAATTATCCAATCCCATGGACTTTTCTCCAGTGAAGACATGGCTTTGAATGGGAGCTTTCTCGTATTAAATCTGGACCACCACGAGCACGATTAGGAAAAAAAATTAGCAAGACATGAATTTATATAGCGCCTTTCACGACCACCGGGCATTTCAAAGCACTTTACAGCCAATAAATTACTTTTGGAGTGTAGACACTGCTGTAATGTGGGAAACGTGGCAGCCAACTTGCACACAGCAAGCTCCCACAGTGATGTGATAATGACCAGATAATTTGTTCCTTGTTATGTTGATTGAGGGCTAAATATTGGCCGGGACATTGGGGATAACTCCCCTACTCTTGTTAGAAATAGTACCATGGGATCCTTTACGTCCACCTGAGTGGGCAGACAGGGTCTCATCCGAAAGACGGCACCTCCGACAGTGCAGTGCAGTGCTCCCTCAGTACTGCACTGGAGTGTCAGCCTCGATTTTTGTGTGCTCAAATCCCTGGAGTGGGATTTGAACCCACAACCTTCTGACTCAGAGGCGAGTGCTGCCCATTGAACCACAGCTGACACATTAGCCGTTAAGAGGAATTTCATATTTTGTCACATCTGAGTCAGATTGAAGCGAAATGACCCCAATCATTCTTTATGGAGGTCTGCGGAAATCGGGATGGGA
Organism: Pristiophorus japonicus; assembly: GCF_044704955.1. Lineage (NCBI taxonomy): Eukaryota > Metazoa > Chordata > Chondrichthyes > Pristiophoridae > Pristiophorus > Pristiophorus japonicus. The sequence goes on from NC_091981.1 coordinate 251,947,998, forward strand.
CGAAACTGGAATTACACAAAACATACAAATCTACCAACCACAGGATTCCCAGGGACACATTAAGAGTCAATACAGAGAGTTAATCGAAGATGATGCATCCAGCTCTCGTGCACAGAAACTTTAAGCTTCAATGCTACATCTTCAATTAAATGTGTTTTAGTTTTATTGGGCCCAAGTTTCGGATCCCCGGTAGAACGGCGCACCTCGGAGAGGCCCGCCTAATTTCTAGAACTGAAAAAGCGCCAAATACTTACCTCGCGATTCTCCGATATCTGTAGGCCCGTTTGCAGCTCAGCGCGGTGCAGCAGGAGCTGCTGGGGGCGGAGCTATAGCCCTGTGCCAAAAACAGTGCCGGCAGCTGCATGCATGCGCAGTAGCTCCTGGCCCTCCCAGCACGCCCTGTCTCCGGGCGACGACCCTATCCCTGGCCGAAGGTACGTTGCCCCTATCCCGGGTCGAGTGGCCTGCCTGTCCTTAGCTCCTCAGCGGCGGGGCCCACCCGACCAGCATCTCGTCGGGGGTGGGGCCCGCCCGACCAGCCCTTCAGCAGGCTGTTGGAGGGCTCCCGGTGCTACAGTCGGTGAGTAGAAACTTTTAATTATTTATTTATTTATTGATTGAGTTTTTATTATTTTTATTTTTTATTTAATTTTTTTTGATTGATTGATTTATTGGTTGATTTATCATTTATTATTGATAATGGCTCTTTATTTTTAAAAGTGAAGTGTTTAATTCTTTGTAAAATCCCCTAACTTCCCTTCCCCCCGCCCCCCCATCTCTCGTTCCCTACGCCTAATTTATAAAGTGTAGGCAAGGTTTTTCTGAGCGTACAAAAATCGACACTTACTCCGTTCTAAGTTAGTTTGGAGTAACGTTTTGCTGCCTAAACTTGCAAAACAGGCATAAGTGGCTGGTAATGCCCCCTTTTAAAAAAAACTGTACCAAACCAAAACTATTCTAACTAAATGCCGAGAATTGCAATTTCTAAGATACTCTATGCTAAACTAGTTGCTCCAAAAAAAATAGGAGCAACTCAGGCCGAAACTTGGGCCCAATTAAGGCTCACAGCTAGGCCCCTAGTCCCTTTAGATATATTCCTGTTCAGAGAAGTGATGGACCAAAACCTTTGCCCAGTGTCAATTAAAACCTGGTGATTTGTATTGAGAAAGAAACATTCATTGACATTTTTTCAGTAAACTGAAAGGAACATCCACATTTGATTTTCTCCTCGTTTACAGCAGTTCCATTGGCAACAGCTTTTACAATCATTTCCTGCCAATTCTGTTCTGTCAGAAGAAGTTATAATGACTTTTCAGGTTGATGCCTGCATCAACTGCACAGGTAAGACACTTTAGTCACTTCTTTGTTCCAGTTTCAGGCAGCACAGGACTGGCAATATTATAACTGGCGTCTGAGGAGGTAGCGAGCGCTGCACAGCACCTTCGCCACCTTAGCCCCAGGCTTTGGTTAGACATGGAATGTGGTTCAGCCAGTACTACCTTTTTGGATTGGACTGGGCACTCAATTCTCTTTTTGATCCCAAGGCATTTTTCATGGAGAATTCAGAACTCAAAGTTTCTTTGAGTGGAGGATCACGGTTGGATGGCATTCCAGAAAATTAAACGGCCATCATGGGCTTTTATGTTGATCTTGCAACATGTTTCACACTCCTGGAAGGTGCACAATAATATGCAAACATTGTGGTCGCAAATCACTGGAAAAGAAGTACAATATTCAATGCAGATTTTAAACCTAGGGGCTGAAGATGATCCAAATTGGAGACGACCCTCCCCCTCCTTGTGAACCTTTGCTTAGTCACACTAAAGGTATGAAAACCAATAAAATATGTTGTGATTACATTTGGAGGTTTGCTGATTTTAAGCGATAAAAGTTGCACAGACATAGCATTAACAAGACTGAACTTCAACAATAAAAATGCCTGTTCTAAAGACAGATTTGATCAGAAAGGAGATTCTCATAAGCAGCTCAAAGTTGGACAGAATATAACAGTTGAGGCAAAACTAGATGTTGCCAGCAAAAGCAATTCTTTCAAACCATTTAAAACACACAAGGACTTACAAACTTACAAAAGAGCGTTTGTGAAGCAAAATTCCTTCAGCCTCTCTGAGAATTTTCAGTAGCAAGTGTTTCTTTCCAGAATGGTTGAAGAAATTCCTGTACAGCTTTTGGAATTTGTATACAGTGTTTTCCACACTACCTCCATACTGGCATTTATGAAAACATTTACGTAATTGAGCCTTACTAAAATTAAGGCGTGTGATTTCATAGGACCCTATTACACTCAATTTTGGCTGAAGAACACAAGAAATAGGAGGCGGCCATTCGGCTCCTTGAGCCTGCTCCGCCATTTAATATCATGGCTGATCATCGACCTCAACTCCACTTTCCTGCCCAATGAATTATTTATTTATTAATGAATTAATTTCAAAAAGCTTCCCCATTAATAGATAATCACTTTCCACAAGAACATACCCCTTTGTCATAACAGGCCATCATCATACCTTTACAAAAAGTATACTTTATAACACTCCACATTTATATTTTGCATGGAATAAGATAAAGCTTTAGTAACAAATTAGACCGGTATGCTCCACCACTGGGAATAGCCATTCAGCGCTTCTATAGTAAAATTTGAAAGACAGGGTGAAATCACATATACAAGATTGATAATACAGGCACTTGCATTTAGATAGTAGTTTCCAAGTTGAAACTTCTCAGTGCTTTATACATAAGAGTCTTATAGCACAGAAGGAGGCCATTCAGCCTATCGTGCCTATGCTGACAGGTGATTGCAGTTATGTAGGCGTGACAGCCACTCGACATCAGCTGCATCCTACAAACAACCTAACCTGCTCTTGGGTGCGATCGGTTGCGTGCGCAAGAACAGCCTGGACTCCAGGAAAACTGTTCTTCTTCAAACAATGCCATGAGATTTTTAAACATCCACCCAAATCACTGGAACAGTCAGATGGTACCTCTACTTTGTGTCTCATTTGAAGGACAGCACCTCTGGCAATACATCACTCCATCCTGCTGCACTGCAACCGTAATTTCTTGAGTGATAAAGTTCAATATATTGTGACTACCCCTCTAGTTAATGTAGCTACCAATATTTGCCATTGGACGGCTGGTAAATTCACAATACATTGATGGTATTTATTGATTCGGCGTAGGACAAAAGCACCATAATATACATCACATGTATTGCCATTGTTTGCTGCAAGACTGTGCTGGATAGAAAACGGTACGGAGTAACCCCACAGTGCCAAAATTGCAGCTCGCATTCTCCCATACAAGCTCCGGCCACCATCAGCAGCACTGAATTACCCCTATAAAAAATACTTGTAATTTGCAGCTCCATTTGTGGTGGAGAACTTATTTCCATACCACTGATTCGCATTATAAAAAGGGATGAATCTTAGATACAGCCAGCATTGAAATCCTCTATAAATTATCCCATTCAATGCACTATCCTGTAAGACACATTATTATTTAAAATCCACTCCTGGTTTCAGCCAACAAGCTACAAAAGTACTCTCGAGTTTATAGAAACATAGAAAATAGGTGCAGGAGTAGGCCATTCGGCCCTTCGAGTCTGCACCACCATTCAATATGATCATGACTGATCATGCAACTTCAGTACCCCACTCCTGCTTTCTCTCTATACCCCTTGATCCCTTTAGCCGTAAGGACATCTAACTCCCTTTTGAATATATCTAACAAACTGGCCTCAGCAACTTTCTGTGGTAGATAATTCCACAGGTTCACAACTCAGTTAAATGATTTAATCTTAATCTGCTGTCAGCCATACAGCATCAATAATAAACATGTGTAAAGTTTATGTAGTCACCTCAAGTGCTATATTTGCGATCTTGAGGATTTGGTTACTTTATGTAGACAGAAAATCTTTTCCAAGTTATTTTGATTCAAAATATTGCTCTTTCCCTCTATAATATTGTTCTGGGTGATCTGTCCCAGTGGAGCACCCTCTGACTATCAATGCTATGTCAAATAACACCCATTAACTTTCTTTTTCAGCACCTTCTCCTTTCCAGGTGCTCACAGTTTATGGAATGGTAAATTGCCTTTTGTATTACACAAACCTTCAAGATCTCTGCACTCCTCCTATCTGGCCTCTTGCGCATCCCTGATTTTCATTGGCTCACCAGTGGCAGCCGTACCTTCAGCTGCCTGGGCCATAAACTCTGGAATTCCCTCCCTAAACCTATACTCCTCTTCCTCGACCTTTAAAACGCTCCTCAAAACCTACCTCTTTGACCAAGGTTTTGACCACCTGTCATAACATCTCCTTATGTAGGGCTCAATTTTGGCCAGGAGTTGCTCCGTTTATTTTAGAGCAGGCTGCTTTTTCTGGCCTAAGTTAAAAATCCCCAGTTTCCCCAATTAATTTGCACTAGCGTAACTCACTTAGTTACGTTTTTTTTAGGTTAGTTTTTTTTTCTCAAAAGGGGGCGTTACCAGCCACCTACGCCAGTTTTGTCCATTTAGGCAATTAATAGTTACTCCATTTTTACTTAGGCCAGTGTATGTGGCCACTTGAGAAAGCCTGTGCGGAGAGTTAAAGAAATCGGCACAGGTCGGTACATCGGAGGCCATTCGATCTGGGCTAGGGGTGGGAAGCGGAGAAGACCTGGACCTGAACCAACCAAGCCTTAGGGAACTGACTTGCAAAACCATCCTTCCTTCGCACAATTAAAATAATAATAAATAAAAAATTAAAGTCCTACTTTCAGCACTCGGCCCGGGACCCTGTAAATGCACACAGGAGAACTCTCAGAACTCACCAGCAGACAGGAGAACTCACAGTACTCACTGGGAGGCCACTCAGCCAGGGCTTGGGGCAGAAGAACTCACCGGCAGGCAGGAAAACTCTCAGAACTCACCGGGAGGCCACACGGCCTGGGCTAAGGCCAGGAACAATCGGACTGGCCGGCATCGGGGCAGTATCAAGCCTTCAAAAGGTTATTAAAATCCACCTTATTTACTTCTTGGTGTTGGGAAAGGGAACAAAACTTCTACATTTTGGGCATCCAGTGTGAGAAAAAAGCACTGCCAGATGAGGATTAGCAAAGTTAAATGGAATGTAAAAAAAACTTGTATTTTACCTTGATGTCATTTGGCAGCGGAAAAATTGCTGGGTAAAGACAAAACTAATTTCATCCAACCTCCCCTTATTAAAAGTCTTTATCTGTCTCTGTTCAGTGCTGTGCCTCAGTAACCTTCCTCATGGAAGGAGATAGCTATTGTTTTCAGAACAGTGCCCGATCTGTAATGGCCAATTGCCAACCCGCAGTGCTACTGCGCATGCGCGGACATCACTAATCTCCACTGCGCATGTGCAGACGTCCCGGCACATTTTCCAGCACAGAACGCAGGCTCCACCCGCCCCCCCCACCGAGTCATTTTTTCCTGAGCATCTCAAGACCTATTTAAGCGGCGCAGCTCGGGTAAGTGCACCGAAAAACGGGCTCGGCCAAAATCTACCCCGTAGATCGGTGTCAAATTTTGTTTGATAATGCCTTGGGATGTTTTACTGTTAGAGGCACTATATACATGCAAGAAGTTGTATCTTCAACATATATGGTTGATGATAATTTGCCTAACTAATGATTCTATTCTCGAGCTGTGCAGACTCCTGCAAGAATAAGTGTTTATTAATTGATTCTGTGTGTGTATAAATGTTAAAAGTGTAGATTATACGGGAAGGCCCGTCTGTGTTGAAACAAAAGGAATCAAAATGAAAGCCCCCACAGATGCCACATGGCTTTTGTCCTTTGTCTTAATTGGAAAGACATTTTAGCATAATCTAATCGAGGTGGGTGGGTTAGTCCAAACAGCCACATATGTGAGGAGAGCCAATAAGGAACTGCCCTGGAACCAAGGTCCAATCGTGAGGTTTTCTGAGGAACAATGAACTTCAGGAGTATAAAGGACCCTGCAGCAACTTTTTGCTCTCTTTTGGGAACACACGGCACGAGATGTGAGATATTCCTTCGAAGACCAGCTGAAACGGCAAGCCGTGTGTTCAAACCAGCCAGCCAAAGGGAAGTAATTGCTTGTTATTATAACCTCATTGTAGCTCTGTTATAAGATAACTGATCACTGTTGATAATGTGCACGCGCGTGTCTTTTTAATAAACTTTGCCAATTGTTTTGAAAGAATCGTCTCACTGTCAAATGTAAGCCCAGAGATTTAGAAATCTTACACTCCGTCCACGCATCCTAGGGATCACTGCATTCTAAAAGCGGCAGGTAGTTATTAAGAAGCAATATTGCAACCATCCCCCCTTTCTCAGAACATCTAACATTCCAATACATTATGGTCTTATCCACTAGTTTTGAACTTCGTGCAGATTTTAAAAAATATTTGCCATTTCTTCTACATACTGGTGATCATCTCGTGTAATTTGCCAATTTGAGTTCATATCAACTTTCGCCTTGCACTGGAAAAGCCACAAACAAAACTTCACTGCTTTGTGGGTTCCCCTCCAAAAGCTCTCCATTAATTCTCAAATGGGTTGTTTGATCTCTTATTCACTTTTCAACAGAGTTGGAACCAGGTGGGCCTATTCAGGAGGTGCAGCTGGCTTCACATCGCATAGAAAAATGGCACAATTATCCAGAATATAAAAATGATACAATTCATATTTATCATATCTTGACATATGATCCCAAAAGGGCTAGTCCTTTTGTTGGAATTACGCAGGCATTCCTTCCTATACCCCCATATCTGTCATATGCAAATGTCTCACTGCTTATTGGTTCAAGTGTCTTATTCATGAAATAGCAACAGATCACAACTGAGGAGGTAATGAACGTATGAACCAAAAGTGAAAGAAGTAGTTACAAAGCTATGAATGGGGAATAAATCAACACTTAAAAAATGCAATCCTGAACGGCCAAGTCAGGAAATCTTAGCTTTATGATTCAGGCCTTTCCAGATACGTTTTCTCATGCCCAACACAAATGGCAGCCACCACAGGCAAACCCGCACTTTCAATGTGCGCAGTTATCTAGGCTCGTATGTCATAAACAAATTGTTTGTCACTGGATTACACAATCTCTTCTGAGAAGGATCAGTCACACCATTTATGTAACAGAATAAACTACCAAACAGGTTTATGCACAGAAAATCATTTTCAGCAGCAAGCATCAACAGACAGCTGTTGGACGTCAGTCCAAATAACACAGGAGCTTTGAACCTTTATGAAAAGGCTAAAACGACAATCCATCAACTGAGTTCCTTTAAATGGCTTTCTTTGGAGATATTTCAAACAAAAGATAACTGAACACTTACCAGAAACAGAGCAGCTGCTCAATTTCCACAGGTTAGTTATTGCCAAAACTCCACTGGTGTTCCGTGTCATCTTGCCCCTGCATCTGCTGTGGCCTAGTCAAAATAGTAACCAATTACTATACCAATGTCAGCTGTGGCTCAGTGGGCAGCACTCTCGCCTCAGAGTCAGAAGGTTGTGGGTTCGAGTCCCACTCCAGGGACTTCAGCACAAATAAATCAAGGCTTACACTCCAGTTCAGTGCTAAGGGAGCACTGCGCTGTCGGAGGTGCCGTCTTTCAGATTAAACCGAGGGTCCCGTCTGCTCACTCAAGCTGATGTAAAAGATCCTATGGCACTATTTTGAAGAAGAGCAGGTGTCCTGGCCAATATTTATCCCTCAATCAACATAACAAAAAAAAATTATCTGGTCACATTGCTGTTTGTGGGAGCTTGCTTGTGCGCAAATTGGCTGCCGTGTTTCCTACATTACAACAGTAACTACACTTGAAAAGTACTTCATTGGCTGTAAAGTATTTTGAGACTTCCAGTGGGAAAGGCAGTATATATACATTTATGTTTATTTATATGAAAAGTGTCTGAGCCTTATTTATATCCATAAAACCTCCTGAAAAAAACTGTCAAACGGAAAAAGAAGTCAATTTGCAAGACTGAGGCACTGTATTTGAACAACAAGCCAGCTCCATAATAGACATACAAAGGCATTCCATAAGCCACTTAAAATAGAATATGCCATAGCTTTAATTTGGTGATGTATTTTAGTTGTTTGTCGCACCTAGTTGTGTTTGGTGGTTACGAGCAGATGTATGGATCTTGGAAAACTATGAACAGTATTGCTTTGATTGGCTTCATTCTAATCTACATCATGCAGAGTCAAAAAGCCAGTTTTCAGCATTCAATTTACAGAAAGCATTTTGAGGGTCCTTTCTTGCTTGAAAAGAATGGTTTTTTTTGCAAGAAACACAGTAAAGTGGAAACCCATAAACCTTCTGTCATATCTACCAATAAAAAAGGCAGTGAACCAAACATATCTACAACATATCGTCAGAAATATTTCCAACCCTCTTTCCACCCGATCAACAACGGACTCCAAGGCTTCTTGTACAAGAAAATCCTAAAAATTTCTTCTTTATGATTATCTTCATGAAGAGTTTCAGTTGGAGGGCTCAGCCCCTCTTAAAAGTCTGGATTTAAAGTTGAAGTCTTTCCCGGAGCTATCAATCTGTCAGCCGAAGAGAGTAACCCAACTATACCTATGCATGAAATTCACAGGATGCTACAGTCTGACCATGTGCAGACTTTTCCATTCAGTAGCATGACTCAGTGGCAACTTGAAGAATATTTTTTCTGCTGCTCCAACAGTATTTTTTAAATTGTTTGTTTTCTCATTTTCACAGAGAAGTTGTAAACAATCGATAGAAAGTGTATTTTTCTCAAAATCTGTCTATCTTCAAACTATAATTGTAAAGTCCTGTCCCCTCAGTACAGATTCACATGAGGCATGTAGTGAAGTCAAGGTCACTCTGGACCTGCACCTTTATTTCACAGCTCTGGAATGCAGCACTTGCCTGGGACCTGTCCTAATATACCTGTCTCTTGCAAGTGCACCCCTGGTGGTAAGGTATGCTGGTGGTTACAGGTCATATCTTATTACAGTCATGTATAGCATGTTAGGATACAGTTATACAAAATAATGTAAGATACATGACATCACCCTCCCCCAAGGTCTTATTGTCTTTATAGGTTCAGTCTCTCAGGTGGGTCTACGCTCTCGCGTGGAGCGTCTGAGTTGTGGTTCAGTTGTTTGCCTTGGTGTCTGTTTTTCTTTGGGTGTGGCTGCTGGTATCTCGCCTGGGCTGTCTGTTTCGATTGGTGTGATTGTTGTTGACTCGCCTGGGCTGTCTGTTGGGATTGCCCTTTCCTCAGGTTGTTCCCACGGTCTGCCCACCAGGTGTGGTGCGAGTTCCACATTGTAGTCTGCCTCTGGTTCCACAGTGTTGTTGGTAAATCTGCTTTTGACTTGGTCTACATGCCTCTGGCAGGTTTTGCCATTATCCATTTGTACTACCAGTAGCCTGTTTCCTTCCTTGCCCGTTACTGTCCCTGCAAGCCATTTGGGACCCCTGCCATAGTTTAGTACAAACACTTTGTCCCCTATCTCATTCCATCTCCCCCTCGAATTTCTTCATGGTACTCAGTCAGCTTACGGTGCTTTGCCTCAACGATTTCATGCATGTCTGGGAAGATTAATGAGAGCCTTGTTTTTAAAGTCCTTTTCATCAACAGTTGCGCGGGGGGGGATCCCAGTCAGTGAGTGAGGACGAGATCTGTATGCCAGCAGCAGTCGCAACAGGCGACCCTGCAGCGTGGGACCTTGGATTTTAAGCATGCCTTGTTTAATGATTTGCACTGCTCTCTCCGCCTGGCCATTGGTGGCCGGTTTGAACGGTGCCGTCTTGACGTGATTTATGCCGTGGTCAATTATAAAGTCTGGGAATTCTGCGTTGGTGAAGCACGGACCATTGTCACTGATCAATATGTCAGGGATTCCGTGCGTTGCAAACGTGGTTGCGAGGCTCTCCACAGTGGTGGAGGTTGTGCTCGAGTTTAAAATGGTGCATTCGATCCACTTTGAAAATACATCTACAACTACGAGGAACATTTTGCCCATGAATGGGCCCGCATAGTCTACGTGCACCCGCAACCACGGTTTGGTAGGCCAGGGGCTCAGTGGAGCCTCCCTGGGGGCATTGCTGAGTTGGGCACAAATGGTGCACCTTCGGACGCAGAGCTCCAAGTCCGCATCAATACCAGGCCACCAGACGTGGGATCTGGCTATGGCCTTCATGAGAACGATCCCCTGGTGCTCGCGGTGGAGCTCCTGGACAAATGCCTCTCTGCCTCGCAGGGGCATGACTACTCAGCTGCCCCACATCAGGCAGTCTGCTTGTAGTGATAGCTCATGCATGCGCCTGTGAAAGGGTTTTAATTCCTCGGGGCAGGCATCGCGAGCCTCTGTCCACTCACCGGTTAGGACACATCTTTTTACCAAGGATAACGTGGGGTTGCTGGCCACCCAGGCTCTGATTTGGCGAGCCGTCATGGGCGAACCTGTGGACTCAAAGGCATTGATTGCCATAACAATCTCGCAGCCCTGTTCGTCAGACCCTTCCGTGGTCGTCAGGGGTAGCCTGCTGAGCGCGTCGGCACAGTTGCCTGTGCCTGGTCTATGCCTTATGGTATAGTCGTAGGACGCCAGCATGAATGCCCACCGTTGAATTTGCGCCGAGGCGTTGGCGTTTATTGCCTTGCTCTCGGATAGGAGGGACGTGAGGGGCTTGTGGTTGGTTTCTAACGCGAACTTGGCCCCGAAAAAGGTATTGGTGCATCTTTTTGACACCGTACACGCATGCGAGCGCCTCCTTCTCTACCATTTCGTACCCGCGCTCCGCCCGCGAAAGTGACCTGGAGGCATAAGCTATGGGTTGTAATTTGCCCGCACTATTGACATGTTGCAAAACGCACCCGACCCCATACGCTGACGCATCGCATGTGAGAACTAGCTTTTTACCTGGGTCAAAGAAAGTCAAAAAACTGTTGGAACACAGAAGGTTGCGTGCCTTATTGAAGGCACATTCCTGGGCGTCCCCCCAAAACCAATCGCACCCCTTCCTGAGTAGCACGTGGAGAGGCTCCAGCAGCGTGCTTAAGTTCTGCATAAAGTTCCCAAAGTAATTGAGTAGCCCGAGAAAGGCGCGCAGTTCTGAGACATTCCGAGGCCTGGGTGCCAGGCGAATTGCTTCTGTTTTGGACTCTGTTGGGCGGATTCCATCAGCGGCAATCCTTCTGCCCAAAAATTCAACCTCGGGTGTGAGAAACAGGCACTTGGATTTCTTGACTCGTCAGCCTACCCGATCCAACCGCTTTAATACTTCCTCCAAATTAGAGATGGGAGTCGGTGTCCTTGCCCGTGATAATTATGTCGTCTTGAAATACAACCGTCCCCGGGATGGACTTGAGCAGACTCTCCATGTTGCGCTGCAATATGGCAGCTGCCGACCTGATGCCGAATGGGCATCGATTGTACATGAAAAGGCCTCGATGTGTGTTGATGGTGGTGAGTAGCTTGGATTCCTCGGTCAATTCTTGCGTCATATACGCAGATGTGAGGTCTAATTTTGAGAAAAGTTTACCTCCAGTCAATGTGGCAAATAAGTCCTCCGCTCTGGGCAGCGGGTACTGGTCCTGTAGGGAGACTCTGTTTATGGTAGATTTGTAGTCCCCACAGATTCGTACGGATCCATCAGGCTTCATGACTGGGACGATGGGATTTGCCCAGTCGCTAAATTCCACAGGTGATATAATGCCTTCCCGCAGAAGCCTGTCTAGTTCGTGTTCAATCTTTTCCCTCATCACATAGGTTACAGCTCTGGCCTTGTGATGGACCGGTCTAGCATCCTGTGTGATGTAGATTTTGACTTTGGCCCCTTTGAAAGTGCCCACACCTGGCTGAAAGAGATGTTCAAATTGCTTTATAACTGTTGAGCAGGAGGTCCGTTCCTCTAATGACATGGCATGGACATCATCCCATTTCCAGTTTAGTTTTGCCAGCCAGCTTCTCCCCAGCAGTGCTGGGGGGTCTCCGGAGACAATCCAGAGGGGAAGTGTGTGACAGAGAGCATGGCGCTGCTGAGGACTGGTACGATTTCTTTGGTATTAGTCCTTAGTTTGGTGTCTTGTGAGTTTTGGTCTGTCTCTTTTATGCAGCCACAGTTGTTCAAATTGTTGAGCGCCCATGAGAGATTGACTCGCTCCCGTATCCAGCTCCATGTTGACAGTTATCCCGTTGAGTAGGACTCTCATCATTATAGGAGGCGTCCTGTTGTAGGAGCAGCGGCCATTGATCGTGTTGACCCGCTGTACATCGGTGTCCCGGGTACTGTCCCCACCATCTTCTGGTCTGTTTTCCGACCCATCTGATTCGTATACCAGCCGAGCTGCTGTTTTTTTGCACATGCGGGCCAAATACCCTGTATATTCACAATTTCTGCAAACAGCCTGCTGAAATCGACATCCCCTTGACGAGTGCCCACCCCCACACCTCCAGCACAGACCTGTTCCATTGTTCAAAGTGTTTCCAAAGAATGAGCTGCGTCTGGCTGATCTCTCTTGTGCTTCTCTCAGTTTGTAGTTGATTGCTCACATTGTGGGTTGATGAGGTGTGAACGGCCATTCCTGTGGCCCTTTATGGCTTCTGCCTGCTGTCGAGAGCCTGTTCTCCCAGTTTTGTCTGTGTGTGGGGGTAGCAGCTTGTTTAGTGCTGTGAACTTCCTGTTCCGATATTTTGTTAGTTGTCGTACCTGCATTGTAAATCAACCTCGTTTCTTCTTCCCCTACCAAGAATGTCTGTGCAACCAGTGCTGCTGCCTCCAAGGTCAGGTTCTTGGTCTCTGAGCTTTCGGAATATGCCTGCGTGGCCTATTCCTTCAATGAAAAAGTCTCTCAGCATTTCTCTCCTCAGTTCATCAGAGAACTCACATAAACTAGCCAACCTCCGAAGTTCCGCCACGAAGTTGGGTATGCTCTGGCCCACACAGCGTCTGTAGTTGTAGAACCTGTGTCTGGCCATGTGTAGGCTGCTCGCTGGCTTCAGGTGGTCTCTTACCAGTGTGCTCAATTCTTCAAACGACTTGCTTGCTGGTTTCTCGGGTGCCAACAGATCCTTCATTAAAGCGCAAGTTTGCGAGCCACAGCTGGTCAACAGATGGGCTCTTCTCTTGTCTGCCTTATCGTCGCCTAACCAGTCTTTGGTTACAAAGCTTTGCTGGAGCCTTTCTATAAAGTCCTCCCAATTGTCTCCCGCATTGTACTTTTCATCTGATCCGTTGTTCGCCATTCTGTGGATTCTGTAATCCCGTAACTCGTCGCCACTTTAAAGTCCTGTCCCCTCAGTACAGATTCACATGAGGCATGTAGTGAAGTCAAGATCACTCTGGACCTGCACCTTTATTTCACAGCTCTGGAATGCTGCACTTGTCTGAGACCTGTGCTTATATACCTGTCTCTTGCAACTGCACCCCTGGTGGTAAGGTATGCTGGTGGTTACAGGTCATATCTTATTACAGTCATGTATATCATGTTAGGACACAGTTATATATAATAATGCAAGACACATGACAATAATCATATTGCATTTGAGCTTCTGAAATTATTTGAAAATAAGACAAATTTCACATCAAAACTATTTTGACGGTTTTCTTTTACTTCAGTTTGGGGATAAAGGGAAAGCACACAGGCTTTATTTGTTTGTACTTAGAATTCCAATATAATAATTTAAGGATCTAATTATGTAGAATGTGCTAGCTATTTCACAACCCCAAGATCTCCACCCTGCTCAGCACAGCACAGCAAAACACCAAAATCTCTCCTTCAATAGCTGCAAAATCCCAATATGGATAACAAAGCAACTGGCCAGTTTACAATGAATCCACCAACACCCCTCTCTCCCCCCCTCACCACCCCCACTCGACCGTGTGACCTGTTGAAAATATATTGTTTTTATTCATCTTTCAGGTGAAATCCCTCTGATTGAAGTTCATACAGCAGTTTGGGGAAGTCTATTCCTTAAACTTGTCGAGAGTTCAACCAAAGTGCTAAAACAAGCAAACCAGACTTACAAAAAAAGATTTTACTGTTTCAGATCTCTCCCTCCTTTCACCCATTACACAACACAAGTCTGACTTCTTCTGTTTACCCCACCCTCTTTATAAACATCGCCCTACCATGTGACTAAGATTAGGACTCTGTACCTGTGGAATCAAGCTCAAATGCTTGGAAATACGACCAACATTTTGTGATATGATGTGTATGCCCACTGATAGAAGCTGCTTAGCTGTAGGAATAATGTATATGGAGCCAACTTCAGGCCTAATAGTCACCGAAAGGTGATCAGGTAAATCCTTTTTTTTTTAAAAAAAGACTTGAATCGAGTAGGTTCCCAATTTAAAAAGAACAAGCTCACACATTAGTTAGTTGTGGACCAAATGGTTAATATACCATAAGTCATAAAGACTCCATAAAATTAAGCCATTAAGCAATCCAACATCTTTCACACATGGAACATCTCAACAGTTCTGGCATAATGGAAAAGTTTAGGAAACACAACCTACAAGTCAGCCTATGGAACAAAAGGCTAACATGCCTGATTTCATTACAAATGCTGACAGACCTATGTGTTTTTGTCTCAAAGAAAATCATTCCTGACAGGCAACTTCCTAATTTTCATAAAATGATAATTTACTCAGCAAAATATTATTTGAAAAATCTGAAGAAAACAGCATGATTTGTAGTATTTGAACAAATTCAGTACTGTACAGGTTAATAAGCACAATGCTATCCCAGGAATACAAGTGGAGATGGAGTAGATTGTATCTGCGTGAATGGGTAAATGCAAGCGAGTCTACACGGTTAAAATAATGTTATTATAGTGCAGTGCAGAAAAGAGGATTATATTCACAAAACTACACTGCATTAATATAACCAGTTATTTAATACAGGTACTGTATGACAATCAAGCTTTTGTTGCGTCGCCCTTGGCTGCCACAAAGCAAAGGAAATCTATTCCAGACATTATAAAAATATTTTTTACATTGTTACAGTAAAAAGGTAAATTTGGTAAAAAAAAATTCCAAGATACATGCCAATGACACGATGAGCAAAGGGCCGAAAATAGCGATCACTGTGATGCAGTATCATAATGGTTCAATTGACCCTGTGGATTCCGGCTCAGAGAACATCTCTTGCTGTGTTTACTAAAATTTCCATAATCAGAGAGCTGGAATTTCGGCATTACTTATTTTTTAAAAAGACACAAAGGAATGCAATCCCTCAAAGCTGCTGCAATTCAAAAATAAATTGTGATTCATCAAAAGGTGCCATCTATCTCGGGTACGGTAGCATGGTGGTTATGTTACTGGACAAGTAAACTGATAATTTACTAAGCAAAATATTATTTGAAAAATCTGAAGAAAACAGCATGATTTGTAGTATTTGAACAAATTCAGTACTGTACAGGCTAATAAGCACAATGCTATCCCAGGAATACAGAAGCCTGGACTAATGATGCAGAGACATGAATTCAAACCCCGCCATGGCAGCTGAGGAATTTAAATTCAGTTAATTATATCAACCTGGCCATGAAATGACTGGGTTACCGTTTTAAAAAAAACATCTGGTTGACTGATGTCCTTTAGGGAATGAAATCTGCCGTCGTTACCCAGTCTGGCCTATATGTGACTCCAGACCCACGGCAATGTGGTTGACAATGAACTGCCCTCTGAAATAGGAGTGGAGCAAACGCCCGACACAGTGGATAAAATGCCTGCATTGGATGATTAACCAGGGGCAGTGGCAGAAAACAACAGGGAAATACCAAGCCACCCAAAAACCGGTGGAAACTTTTCCCTCTGTGAGTTGATGGGGTCATGTGGTTAGCATCAGCTATTATTCATCAGAGGTGCCACCGATGAATAAGTTCACTGAACTATTACAAATAATACAGACCAATTTTTTTTAAACACTAGGTAATCTTCAAATGTGTTGCACATCGACAAAAGTAAGCTGATTTTCCATACTCTAATTTCTTGGCTTCCTTCTCTCTGTCTTTGTTTTACACTCGCTTTTCAGTAAGCCACACATGTCTGATTTTGTTACATGCAGAATTTCACATTCTATATTTTAGGACACAATAGTCACAAATGATTTTTGAAATTCCTTTTTGTGCCCGGCAAGGGTCTCTAATTGCCTGTATGTGGGTTGTAATTTCCAAATGGTTTACATTTATTCCAAAATGCAATTAACGTTGCACTGTCAGCTTGTAGGACATCTGGTTGG
The DNA here is from genome assembly GCF_044704955.1 of Pristiophorus japonicus. Lineage (NCBI taxonomy): Eukaryota > Metazoa > Chordata > Chondrichthyes > Pristiophoridae > Pristiophorus > Pristiophorus japonicus. Next base: position 251,964,227 of record NC_091981.1, read on the forward strand.
TCTACATTGAAGATTATAAACATTTAAAGAACTTTTCTCCGAATTGAGTCTCTAATTATAGCATGCGATATATACAATCTTCAGAAGACTTTTTTCAGTGTCATTTTTTTCAGTTAGTGAAAGCTGGGGCAACACTTAACATAGAAACATGGAAAATAGGTGCAGGAGTCAGTCCTGTTTTAAGTCACTGCATCACTTACTGATGGTCCTTTGAGACTGTATGGCCTGGCAATGTGACTTTGATGGAATGAGACCACGGCCTGGGAAGCAAGAGAAGGAGTCTGCCACACTGAGATGGAAGAAGAAGCCAAGAGGCACTTGGCAGTGATCAATTGAGTACAGCTACACTGGGTTAGGACTCCGAGGTTTACTGGAGCAACAACAACTTGCATTTATATAGCGCCTTCTGTCATTCGGATGAGACATTAAACCAAGGTCCCCGTCTATTCTCTCAGGCAGACATAAAAGATCCCCTGGCACTATTTTGAAGAAAAGCAAGGGTGTTATCCCTGGTGTTCGAGACAATATTTATCCTTTAATCAACATCACTAAAAAAAAATTATCTGATTACATTACATCAGTAACTACAATTCAAAAGTACTTGATTGGCTGTCAAGCACTTTGGGTCATGAAGGCGCTATATAAATGCAAGTCTTTCTTTCTCACTTTAAAGGAGTAAAAAGTCCCAAGGAGCTTCATCAAACAAAACTAGACACTGAGCCACATAGGAGATATTCTACTTGGAGCTCCTGCACGGCAAGCGAGCCCCAGGTGGGTAGAGGAAACGTTTCAAGGACACGCTGGAAGCCTTCTTGATAAAACATAGAAGCACAGAAAATAGGTGCAGGAGTAGGCCATTCAGCGCTTCGAGCTTGCACCACCATTCAATAAGATCATGGCTAATCATTCAACCTCAGTACCCCACCCAAGCCTTCTCTCCATATCCCCTGATCCCTTTAGCCGTAAGGGCCACATCTAACTCCCTTTTGAATATGTACAACGAACTGAACTCAACAACTTTCTGTGGCAGAGAATTCCACAGGTTCACAAGTCACTGAGTGAAAAAGTTTCTCCTCATCTCGGTCCTATATGGCTTACCCCTTATCCTTAAGACTGTGTCCCCTGGTTCTGGACTTCCCCAACATCGGGAACATTCTTCCTGCATCTAACCTGTCTAGTCCCGTCAGAATTTTACACATTTCTATGAGATCCCCTCTCATTCTTCTGAATTCCAGTGATTATAAGCCTAGCCGATCCAATCTTTGCTCAAATGTCAGTCCTGCCATCCCTGGAATCAGTCTGGTGAACCTTCACTGCACTCCCTCAATAGCAAGCACATCCTTCCTCAGATTAGGAGCCCAAAACTGCGTACAATACTCAAAGTGTGATCTCACCATGGCCCTGTACAACTGCAGCAAGACCTCCCTGCTCCTATACTCAAATCCCCTCACATGAAGTGCAACATCCCCACTGGCACCTGGGAGTCCCTGGCCCAAGATCACCCAAAGTGGAGGAAGAGCATCCAGGAGGGCGCTGAGCACCTCGAGGCTCTTCGCCGAGAGCATGCAGAAAACAAGCGCAGGCAGCGGAAGGAGCGTGCGGCAAACAAGACTCCCCACTCACCCTTTCCTCCAATGACTGTCTATCCCACCTGTGACAGAGACAGTAATTCTGTATTGAACTGTACAGTCACCTTAGAACTCATTTTTGGAGTGGAAGCAAGTCTTCCTCGATTTCGAGGGACTGCCTATGATGATGATTAGGACAAATGACCAAACGCTTAGTCAAAGAGGTAGGTTTTAAGGAGCATCTTAAAAAGGAGAAAGGTAGAGAAGCAGAGGTTGAGGGAAGGAATTTCAGAGCTTAGGGCCAAGGCAGCTGAAGGCACGGCCATCAATGGTGGAGCGATTAAAATCGGGGATGTGTAAGAGCCCAGAATTGGAGGAGTGCAGAGATTTCTAAGGGTTATAAGGCAGGAGAAGGTTACAGAGACAGGGATGGGCAAAGCGATAGAAGGATTTGAAAAGAAGGATAAGAATTTTAAAATTGAGGCATTGCCGGATCGGAAGCCAATATAGGTCAGCAAGCATAGGGTTGATCGGTAAGCAGGACTTGGTGCGAGTTAGGATACGGGCACCAGAGATTTGGATGAGCTAAAGTTTATGGAGGGTGGAAGATGGGAGACCAGCCAGGATTGCTTTGGAATAGTCAAGTCAACAAGTAACAAAGGCATGGATGAGGGTTTCAACAGGATGAGTTGACGCAGGGGCAGAGTCGGGCAATGTTAGAGGTGGAAATAGGCGGTTTTAGTGATGGCGCAGATATGTGGTCAGAAGCTGATCACGGGGTTAAATATGACAGCAAGGTTGTGAACAGTCCGGTTCAGCTCAGACAGTTGCCAGGGAGAGGGTGAAATCGGTGGCTTGGGAACAGAGTTTGTGGCGGTGACCGAAGACAATGGCTTCAGTCTTCCCAATATTTAATTGCTGGATGTTGCTGCTCATCCAGTAATGGATGTCGGACAAGCAGTGTGACAAATCTGAGGCAGTGGACTGCGGGGGGGGGCGAGAGAGATGGTTGTGAGGTAGAGCAGTGTTGGGAGTGCCAAGAGGAAGAGCAGCCAGATCTCAGTGAATGAAGAGCTTCTGGCAGACTAGACCCAGTGCAGAGATTGGGCACCGAGCGGAAATCTGAAAGACGTAATGTGCAGAGGAAAAGAAAGAAAAGAACTTGCATTTACAAAGCAGCGCTCACGACCTCAGGACATCCCAAAGCGCTTTAAACCCAATGAGGTACTTCTGGGATCTGATTAGATTTGGGTTTTTGGAATCTGATTACAGTTGACCTAGCAGGTTGAATAGACAAAGATCTCTGCAATTAGAATGATCAGCAAACAGAGATATGACTGGTCACAAATTTCTCGGTCACTATTATATACTATTATGGTCACTGCATTCACACAGACACCCCATCTTTATTCCGATATTCTACATAAGTACAGCAACTGTTGCAATGTTGGAAAATGGTGCAGTCAATTTGAGCACAGCAAGGTACCCTGTACTATAAAAACAAATTAGATAAATGTTCAGATAATCGGTTTTTTAAAAAAATTGTGTTAGTTGACAGCTAGAAGCGAGAGAGTAATTATGCACCTGCCTGGTTTAGTGTGTGTGTGTGTGTGTGTAGGGGGGTGGCAGAGAACAGAGACACCAAATCAATTGGAAGGTGGATTGAGGAATTTTATGTTTTTTTAAAATAAATGTTTATTTGATTGTACAGTATTTTTCGCAGTATAGATCAGTGAGGTAGTATCACTGTATGGCACATAAATCATTTTGGTACTGCTGCTGGGTCTGAATAAAAAGCAGACAAAAAGACATCAGAGATAGTTTTTGATTTTGATCAGTCCCTGGTGATGTGATTCTGGGATTTGATTGGATTTTGGTTTTTGGAATCTGATTACAGTTGACCTAGCAGGTTGAAGAGACAAAGATCTCTGCAATTAGAATGATCAACAAACAGAGATATGACTGGTCACAAATTTCTCGGTCACTATTATATACTATTATGGTCACTGCATTCACACAGACACCCCATCTTTATTCCGATATTCTCTAAAAGGCATACAATAGTGAATACCTCACAACATTAAATAAAACTTAACTTGGAGAGAAGTTGGAGCATAAGTTTTAATAACCATACAGCAAAAATAGAATCTCACTAGAGTGGAGTGCATTACTCGAGCCTGAGAGTGACTTTAAGTGTCGCATGTACCCGCTATGGTTTTCTAAGAAGGATGGAGCAAGTGCTACAGCAATTACTCATATCCATCCATCAGTTAAAGTTGGAAGGTAATCCCTTACAAACAGTGCTCGCTTTGTTTCAACAGAAGTTACTTCCTAACTTGTGAACTGTATACTGGCCGATGTACCTATTAAGTGAATGGATCGAAGCCAAGGAACAGATGAGTCGAGGTCAAAACAAAAATGAATGCGCCATGTTAACCACAATAAAATGGACAACTAAAACCACTTGCTGTTCAATTTCCTTTAGAAATTTTCCCAACTCCATATAGCAAATATATGGTGAGCTTTAATTTTTTTAAATGCAAGGTGCAATACATAAAGTTAGGTGAATAGCTAATGGGAAGCAATGTATGGAAAAGTTTCTAAACTATACTTTGGTTTTGCACCATATTAATTAATTATTAATTCTTCTTTTCAAATTTAGCAATTCTTCTAAATGATTTCAAACTCTCTCTCCATTTTGAGATTGCTCTCTCACTTTTTCCCCTCTCCGTTCCCAACATGAACAATGTATCAGCCAGTGGCTGAATAGGTTCCTTTTTCACCACAAGGTAACACAAAGGGCCATAAATTGCGGCCTTTCTGGGTGCGTACGACATGCGCATGTGCCCGAGGAGGCCCCACACTTTCCGGATTCAGGCGGGTGGAGCCCAGCGAATGTCCTTAAAACTCTTGCGCGTTGTACCAGCGTAAGAGTTTTAAAAGATAGAAAAAATAAATGTTATGACTAATTCTTATATTAAAAACCCTGTCCATGCAGGCAAGTTTATTTTTAACATTATTAAAACATATTTTCAAACCATTCAAAAAAATTAAAAAATGTTCTAAAACATTTAAATTTCTATTAATTTTAAATAAGTGAGGTTTTTTTTTAAAAAATGTATGTCGTGTTTTGTTTTCAGAGGTATTCCCATTCATAGTAAAGCTCCCCTGAATATGAATATTAAATTTTCACTGGTGTTCCAGACCCACGTGATCCCAGGATGCGCTTACACTCCTGGGATGCGTGGGCCTCTGAGCCGAAGTGTTCGTTCCTCCGGGGCCACCAAGTATTTACGTAACTTTTTTTGCGGTCGGAGGCATAAGCCCGCAATTTCCGGGCCAAAGTATCATCTTGCCTCCTTACGACAACATGGCTAAGATGAGGAATTTAATGTTGGAAAGAAAATATCGTGTCCAAAGCTACATTCTGATGTGCATTGTGCTGCTGTTCGATTCAATTTAAAAGGTCTTTGTTTTTCCCATCGATACTGTCAGGTTTGTCACGCTGTTTATATTCACACAGGTTGATGGACTGGAATTTCTATGGATTCTGAGAAATCGGTTGATGTTGTCTAACTGAAAATTCTGAGGAGTCAAACAAACTTAAAAAAAAGTCCTAACTGTACTTTATTGAGACACGGCCATGATCGTATTAAATGGCGGAGCAGGTTCGAGGGGTCGGATGGCCTACACCTGTTCCTATTTCTTATGTTCTTATGTTATGTTAGTAACTTGAAAGGAGGAGAAGGGAGCAGGCAGAGAAAGAAAGAAATCAGTAATGAGGAGAACGAAGCCCTTATCACAGCTGTGGAGAGGAGATGGGGGGGGGATTTCAATAGGAGGGGTGCAAGTAAACCCCTCCCAGCGGTTCTTGGGGTCTTTGGACCAGCATTTCTGAGGAGCTGTTTTTCGTGGACGGCATCAGAAGGACCCACACCCAGAGCCACAAGAGGTTTAAGGACCACAATTATAAATCTGATATGGTGGTAAAAGTAGGCTTAGTGTTGCACCTTATTTGCCACGAATGATATTTACACATTATTAAGACTGCGTTCTGAGATCTTAAAAGATGTTTCTGCACTTCAACATCTTCATGAACCATGTACAACTTCCAGGGCCATTAAACAGAGGACTGTATTAAATGCACAAAGTGTGGTATAAGTGCTTTGATGGCTAGCTGTGTGTGCCACAAGAGCAAATGGGCCCTCTGGTAACCATTCCCATTGTCATCTTTGCAGGGAAAGATGTCCCACAGCCACTGGGAGCAGCGGCAGACAGGCGCCGGTCCACCCAGAACAATGCCTTTGACTAACATGGAGGACAGAGTGGCAGTTCTGATCGATGCCTCAGGGAGGTCAACTACCCGTGGGAGTGCTAAGCCCCATTCGAAAGTGAGGGCAAGTCCTGCAAAATCCCCAGGCTGGGTTGGGGCATTGTGATAGAGTGCCTGTGGATTTGGGTTCGGACAATGTGATGCAGTGTCTTTCGACTACATATAATGTTGTAGCGGCAGTCCTTCAAATGAGCCTGTGCTATATGACCTTACTTATGTCACCCTGCCCCCTCCCCTGCTGCTAACCACTTGTCTGTTGTTTTCTATTTCCCGATGAGGAATCGCATGTGCCACATCCTCCAATGGAAGCCTCCACCTCAGTCAGTCATGTGGGGGTGGAGGAGGGGGACGAGGGCGACGCAGAGAACGAGGAGTGATCAACCGATTCCGGATGGTGGCTGGGGGGGGGGGGGGGGGGGGGAAGTCGATGCAATCGACACCTCTTTTTGCTGCGGCCACTAGCTCATCCAAGGAAGAAACATTCTCGGGCTTTGAGCCATCCAAGACCCCAGGTACAAGTGGTGTGCAGCAGCAAGCACCACTGGGGTTGAATCCCGTATGCTGTCTCTCTGGAGGGTGAGTCAGCAAAGCTGGTCTGCTGACAGACAGGCAGACACACACCTGGACATGGTGGGACTATCCAGGGACAGCATCCAGCTCACCCGACAGCTCCTAGAGGTCTTGGGTAGGATTCCCGCAAACATTGCGGCATTATCCGCGAACGTGGGGGAGGGCATGTCGCAGATTGTCCATGTGAGCTGTGAAACCACCGAGGCGGTCACTGCCCACGCGCGACTGATGGTCTCGGTCTTCGACACTGGTCCCCAGTGTCACACCCACATCACCTGTGAGTGGTGAGGCCGAGCAAGAGCCTCGGCACTCAGAAGCCGGGCCTTCCATATCCCCGAGCCTCTCCAGGGGATCCACACGTGGCATCTCCATTGTCTCTCCCCCTAATACAGCAGGACTCTGGCCGCTTTGCTGCACGACGTCTTGGTACCACCACCTTGGGTAGGGTCATGACGCGAGGGAGGGGTTTAGGGTGAGGTGGGGGAGGAGGGGCTGCAGGTAAAAGACATTCGGTGCAGGGGTTGTTGTTTCGTTGTTATAAAGTTTCCCAACTCACAAAAATGTTTAATAAATATTGTTTCTCTTTTGAGATGTTTAAATTTTATTCAAGTTAAATTTTAATCAAGCTACAATGTTTATCAAGTTACTGTATGCTTAATAAATTCTTTTGTTCACCTTAACTATTCCTGTGTCGTGTCTCATTTGCAGAATAAGGGCGAATAGTCAACATGGTGGGATAGAGCAACGGTCAAATGTTCCGTTCACTCTTCAAGCAAAGCGTTGAATTATGAGCTGCTGGCGCAAGGCTCTTGCAGCGGCGAAAGCTCCACGTGGCCTCCCGTGGTGGTGGTGGCATGGGTTCATCACCAGGCTCCTCGTCCCCCTCCTCCCCTCTCTCCAGAGATGGTCCTGCAGTCCCCAGTGGCAAATCCTGTTGCCTCATAATGGTTAAGTTGTGTAGCATGCAGCACACCACAATGAACTCAGAGACCTGCTGAGGGGAGTATTGTAGGCAGCCTCCAGAGTGGTCCAGGAATCGGAAGTGCTGCTTGAGCACTCCAATTGTCTTTTTGACAATGTTGCATGTGGCTGTATGGCTGTCATTATAGCGATGCTCGGCTTCTGTCAGAGGGTTCCGGTGGGAGGGTCATGAGCCAGGTGGTGAGGCTGTAATCGTTGTCACCAAGCATCCAGCTCTGGCCCTATAGCCGACACTCGAATAGACCCGAGACACAGCTCTCACACAAGACAAAAGCATCATGGATACTCCCTGGATATTGGGCATTTAATGCCATGATGTGCTGAAAATGGTCGCAGACAATCTTTACATTTAGAGAGTGGAATCCCTTTCGGTTTTGGTAAAACTCTGGATTGAGTAAAGGGGCTCGCAAGGTGATATGGGTACAGTTAATGGCAGCCTGAACCTTGGGGACGCCAGCAATTCATCCAAAACCTACAGGCCTCTCATCCTGTGCCTCCTTGGTCATTGGGAAGTTTATGAAGTCCATTCTGCATGCGTACAGTACAGTAGTCACCTGGCAAATGCAGCGATGTGTAGCGAACTGCGAGATGGAGCATATGTCCCCTGCTAATGCCTGAAAGGAGCCGGAGGCATAGAAGGCAAGTGCCGCAGTCACCTTCACCTCGACGGGCAGTGCCGTCCTGTTGACAATGGTAGGTTGTAGGTCTGCCTTTATGATCTGGTATATATGTGACCACCTCTTTTCGGAAGCGCAGCCTTACATAGAAACATAGAAATTTACAGCACAGAAGGAGGCCATTTCGGCCCATCGTGTCCACGCCGGCCGACAAAGTGCCGCACGGCCTTGGTCAGCAGCCCTAATGGTTACTTATAAACCTATGAACAATGAAGGAAAGGCAAAGAGCACCCAGCCCAACCAATCCGCCTCACACAACTGTGACACCCCTTATACTGAAACATTCTACACTCCACCTCAACCGGAGCCATGTGATCTCCTGGGAGAGGCAAAAACCAGATAAAAACCCAGGACAATTTAAGGAGAAAAAATCTGGGAAAATTCCTCTCCGACCCATCCAGGCGATCGAAACTAGTCCAGGAGATCACCCTGACCGTATTCTATTCCCTGCAATACTTACCATTATATCTGCGCCGTCCAACAAAAGGTCATCCATTGTGCATTAGAGAGCTGCAGGTATGAGCGCTGTTCCCAGTAAACTCATGGGGGTAAGTCCTCCTCCCCATACATCTGCCACCTCTTCGATTACACTCAAAATGCTCATCAATAAGCCTCTTCCAGCTTGACACTGCATACAAAAAGTAGCCAGGAATAATGGCTGATATAGTATTGCTCCCATTTTTTTTTAAAATGTCCTTAAATATTCTTTAAAATGAACTATAAACTAACATAAAACTTCAGTGTGTAAAATGCAGCCTTCCTTCTCCCAATCCATGGATGCACTGAACTTGTGCTCAGTTTTCAAGATGGCGCCATTAGCTCCGGGTCCGACTGTTTTTTTTCCAGGCGGGCGATATTGCCGAATTTACTGCCCACGGCAATAGCGCAGCATTGCACGGTGACTGAAATGATCAAAACGCTTAAAAAAAAAATTGAGTGGGCGATAACTTTTAGTGCCGACACAAAACCACTGCCAAAATTTCCGCCTAGGCGCAAAATGCTACGCAACTCATTTAGCGCCAAAAATATATATCACTTCGCCCTGGCGGAAAAACATTCGCAAACCTGTTGAATTTCTAGGCCAAAGAAACCAGCATGAAACAGCTTCTATAATCAATATGGATCAGAATCAGAAACCCGAACTGATTTCCCCCCTCGGTCAGGGATATTGGGGCACCTCAACTGCGGGTTGAAATCAGCCAACTCAGTACCGACCTGGAGTCGAGCATGGGGCATTCTGGTCTACATGGCTTTGGACATCCACTTGGAAACTGGGTCCTGTTTCAATTTTTGATTTCTCCCCATCCCTTTTCCAAATATTTCCCTTCCCCTCTTCTGAAGATTGGACTCATAGCTGGAGTATAATTCCAACGCTCTGTTACTTTGGCCAAATGGCGATTCCTCATGTGTTGAGCCTCAATAGCAAGCATCAGCAGGTTATTCCAGCACAGCCACATTACAGCTGTAGGCCAATGAGATTGTGTCAAGTTGGAGTGTATGTCGTTTTATTTCTATACACTTTGTCTGTAATCAATAATTAGGGGTGAGCAGGGGTCACTAAATAGCAATCAGGAGTGGGAAACTTGGCTGATTTTTTTCCTCCATTCCCCAGGGTTATTGAGACCAATGGCAACACTCTTAAACAACACACCAGCTGAGCTCAGCGACCTCGGCACACACCAGGATTACACTTGGGTTGCCGATGATGTGCATGGTTCGAAACACACTGCCTCAACAGCTGAGCCCCATGCTTAAACCAATAATGAAATATAATTCATTCTGCTCAATACAATCCCTGAATAATTAATAGATGAAATAACATCAAAAATTTAAAGTTGTAACTATAGCCTAAATAAACCAGAAAGTGTGTGTGTTTGGCATTTCCATTAATTACCACAGGATAAACAATGGAACATTCCAAAGTAATATGGAGCAGAGATGTGTGGAAATCAAAATACTGCAGGTTTGAACTAATTCAAAATAAAAACAGAAAATGAAATTACATTACGGGGTCGGCGAGACACGAAAATAAAACAGGTCAACATTTTAGTCGAGACTTTGATCAGAACTCGACCCGAAATTATCCTCTTTCCAGCAATGTTCTGTGTTTGATCTCACGCAGCACTTCAAGAGTGCAAAATCACAAGGTAAGCCCAGCAGCAAAATTACTCATCACCAATAGAACGAAAACTAAAAATGTTCCCCACACATAAACATGGACACACACCCACACACAAAGTGGTGTGCTGGAGATCATTTACAAAAGGCCTGTACAAACACGAACATTTCCCGAATTAGGAAGCAGGGAGCATTTTACTCGACCTGAAACCCACTGGCCTGAGTCACATTCTCACGATCACGGCCCTTTTATAAACATGCTGGTCTCAGTTCAAACATCTTTTGGAGCCCTCTACTTTTATATGACTGGCTGGTCAATAGTTACTGACATAAAAAATAAATAATGTTCTGAAGGAGGGTCTCCACGAGAAGTCATCAAGTCTCGTCTTTACAGATGCTGGTGGACTTGCTGTGCATTTCCAATGTTTGCATTTCAGTAAGTGAATTAGATATGCATATACAAGTAAGGCTTTGGGATGATACTTCTGCCCAGAAAGAGAAATTTTAAAAAGCCAATACAGCTGTACTGCAATCTTAACACTATGAAATCTCATCTACCTTAACTACTTTGTTATGTATCTGGACTTGTATATACTCTGTACAGCCACCAGAGGGCTCATTCCCCAGAGTCCCTAGGGGTCACATAATCCCTTGGGAGCACAGGTATTTAAGAGTGCTTCACAGGTTGGAGAGGCACTCTGGAGACCTGCAATAAAGGACTACGGTCACACTTTACTTTGAGCTCAGTGTTCAGTCTGACTCTTTCTACATACAATACAACTGTCGATAAGATACAGATAGCGAATCCAAAGATGCAGAGAACAGTGGGCATCCTGGAGAAATTCTCAGAGGGAAATGATTGGGAAACTTGTGTGGAGCGACTCGACCAATACTTTGTGGCCAACGAGCTAGATGGGGAAGAGAGCGCTGTCAAACGAAGGACGATCCTCCTCACCATCTGTGGGGCACCAACGTATGGCCTCATGAAGTATCTGCTCACTCCAGCGAAACCCACGGAGAAATCGTACGACGATTTGTGTACACTGGTCCGAGAGCATTTGAACCCGGAGGAAAACGTTCTGATGGCGAGGTACCAGTTCTACATCTACAAAAGATCTGAAGGCCAGGAAGTGGCGAGTTATGTCGCCAAGCTAAGACGCCTTGCAGGACCATTGCAAATTTGAAGGATATTTGGAGCACATGCTCAGAGACTTTTTCGTACTTGGCATGGGTCACGAAACCATACTTCACAAACTTTTGACTGTAGAGACCCCAACCTTGAGTAAGGCCATAGCGATAGCCCAGGCGCTCATGGCCACCAGTGACAATACTAAGCAAATCTCTCAGCACTCAAGTGCTGCTACAAGTGCTGTGAACAAAGTGATGTTGCTTTCGAATCACACATACCTGCAGCTACACATCTGCAGACGTCTCAGAGTCCATCATCAAGGGTAATGAATGCAAGGCCATTAACACCTTGTTGGCGCTGCGGGGGTGATCATCGTTTCCATTCATACCAATTCAAAGGATACATTTGCAAGGGCTGTGGAACAATGGGACACCTCCAACAAGTGTGCAGGCGAGCTGCTAGGCCTGCTAAACCTGCAAACCAAAACTTTGCAGAGGAGGACAGATCCACGGAGGATCACAACGAAACAGAACCTCTGATGAAGAGGCATTCACCACGAATTGTCCCCCGATAATGTTGAATGTTAAACTAAATGGACTCCCGGTGTCAATGGAGCTGGATACGGGCACGAGCCAGTCCATCATGGGCAAAAAGACTTTCGAAAGGTTGTGGTGCAACAAGGCCTCAAGGCCAGTCTTAACTCCAATTCGCACGAAATTAAGAACTTACACGAAAGAACTGATTCCTGTAATCGGCAGTGCTACCGTAAAGGTCTCCTACGATGGAGCAGTGCACAAGCTACCACTCTGGGTGGTACCGGGTGATGGTCCCACGCTGCTCAGCAAGAGCTGGCTGGGAAAGATACGCTGGAACTGGGACGAATCCAAGCGCTATCGCCCGCTGACACTTGTGTGCATAGGTCTTAAACAAATTTCCTTCGCTGTTCGAACCAGGCATCGGGACGTTCCAAGGGGCAAAAGTTCAGATCCACCTACTTCCGGGGGTGCGACCCATCCATCGCAATGCAAGAGCAGTATCTTACACGATGAGAGGAAGGGTAGAAATCGAGCTCGACTGGATACAACGAGAGGGTATCACCTCACCGATTGAGTTCAGCGAATGGGCCAGTCCTATTGTCACAGTCCTCAAGGGAGACGGCACCGTCAGAATCTGTGGCGATTGCAAAGTAACTGTCAATCGTTTCTCCCTGCAGGACCAATGCCCACTTCCAAAAGCAGACGACCTCTTTGCAACGCTGGCGGGAGGAAAGGCATTCACGAAGCTGGATCTGACCTCAGCCTACATAACGCAGGAACTGGAGGAATCATCGAAGGCCTCATCTGCATCAACATGCACAACGGTCTTTTTGTTTATAACAGATGCCCGTTTGGAATCCGATCAGCGGCGGCGATATTCCAGAGAAACATGAAAAGTTTACTGAAGTCGGTCCCGCACACAGTGGTCTTCCAGGACGACATCTTGGTCACAGGTCGGAACACAGTCGAGCATCTGCAGAACCTGGAGGAGGTTCCTCGTCGGCTCAACTGCATGGGGCTCAGGTTATAATGCTCAAAGTGCCTGGTGCCTGAAGTGGAGTTCTTGGGAAGAAGGATTGCGGTGGATGGCATCAGGCCCACCAACGTGAAGACAGAGGCAATCGAGAACGCACCGAGGCCACAGAACGTGACGGAGCTGCGGTCGTTTCTGGGAATCTTGAACTACTTTGGTAACTTCTTACCAGGTCTCAGCACCCTGCTAGAACCACTACATATCTTACTACGAAAAGGAGCCAAATGGGTTTGGGGCAAAAGCCAAGAAAATGCCTTTGTAAAAGCGAGAAAATTGTTATGCTCAAACAAATTGCTTGTGTTGGATGATCCATGTAAGCGTTTGGTACTAGCATGTGATGCATTGTCATATGGCGCGGGTGTGTATTGCAACAAGCTAATGATTTCGGGAAACTGCAACCGGTTGCTTATGCATCCAGGAGTCTGTCGAAGGCCAGGAGAACTTGTAGCATGATTGAAAAAGAAGCATTAGCGTGTGTCTATGGGGTAAAGAAAATGCAATAAAACCTGTTTGGGCTAAAATTCAAATTGGAATCTGACCATAAGCCACTTCGTGACCATTTCCACTTCTGTGGGGCAATCGAGTAGTGGTCCCCAAGAAGGGCAGAGACACCTTCATCAATGACCTCCACAGTACCCACCCAGCCATTGTAATGATGAAAGCGAAAGCCAGATCCCACGTGTGGTGGCCCAGCATCGATGCGGACTTAGAGTCCTGCGTTCACAGATGTAATACCTGCTCGCAGTTAAGCAATATACCCGGGGAGGCACCGCTAAGTTTATGGTCTTGGCCTCCAAACCATAGTCTAGGGTACACATTGACTATGCAGGCCCATTCTTGGGTAAAATGTTCCTTGTGGTTGTAGACCCGTATTCCAAGTGGATTGATTGTGAGATAATGTCGGCTAGCACGTCCGCTGCCACCACTGAAAGCCTGCGGGCCATGTTTGCCACACATGGCTTACCCGATGTCCTTGTGAGCGACAACGGGCCATGTTTTACCAGTGCTGAGTTCAAAGAATTTATGACCCGTAATGGGATCAAACATGTCACATCTGCCCCGTTTAAACCAGCATCCAATGGTCAGGCAGAGAGCAGTGCAAACCATAAAGCAAGTCTTGAAGAGGGTAACTGAAGGCTCACTGCAGACTCGCCTACCCAGAGTCCTGCTGAGCTACCGCACAAGACCACACTCACTCATTCGGATCCCACCTGCTTAACTGCTCATGAAAAGAGCTCTCGTTAGTTCACCCTGATCTACATGAACAGGTAGAGAGCAGACAGCTTCAACAAAGTGCATACAATGATAGCGCAAATGTGTCATGCGAGATTGAAGTCAATGATCCTGTATTTGTATTAAATTATGGGCAAGGTCCCAAGTGGCTTCCCGGCACTGTCGTGGCCAAAGAGGGGAGGCAGGATGTTTTGGGTCAAACTTTCAAGTGGACTCATTCACAGGAAAAACTTGGACCAAATCAAACTCAGATTCACGGACTACCCTGGGCAACCCACCTTGAACCCTTCCTTTTTTGATCCCCCAACACACAAGCCAGTGGCAACCGACACCACAGGTTGACCACGAATCAGAACCCATCATCCACTGCAGCCCTGCAGGGCACAACGCACCAGGAAGCCCAGCAAGGCCAGCTGCGCAGCAGCCCAGCGAGGGCCCAACAAATGGCTCAACAATACCAGCCTTCACACCAAGACGATCAATCAGGGCAAGAAGGGCCCCAGATCAACTCACATTGTAAATAGTTACACTATTGACTTTGGGAGGGGTGGGGGGAATGTTGTTACGGATCTGGACTTGGAGATACTCTGTACAGCCACCAGAGGGCTCATTCCAGAATCCCAGTGGGTCTCATAATCCCTTGGGAGCACAGGTATTTAAGGAGGCTTCACAGGTTGGAAAGGGACTCTGGAGACCTGCAATAAAGGACTACGGTCAAACTTTACTTTGAGCTCACAGTGTTCGTGTTCAGTCTGACTCTTTCTACATACACTGCACCTTAAATAGCAGCTTAAACATTCACTCCCTTCACCACTGGCATACCATGGCTGCAGTGTGTACCATCTACAAGATGCACTGCAGCAACTCGCCAAGGCTTCTTCGGCAGCACCTCCCAAACCCGCGACCTCTACCACCTAGAAGGACAAGGGCAGCAGGTGCATGGGAACACCACCACTTCCAAGTTCCCCTCCAAGACACACACCACCTTGACTCGGAAATATATCGCCGTTCCTTCATTGCCGCTGGGTCAAAATCCTGGAACACCCTACCCAACAACACTTTGGGAACACCTTCACCACACGGACTGCAACTGTTTAAGCAGCTCACCATCACCTTCTCAAGGGCAATTAGGAATGAGCAATAACTGCTGGCCTTGCCAGTGACTCCCGTGAATGAATAATAATTTAAAAAGTACCCTCGTCATGTTGAACCATTTTAGCGTAGGCTCATTCACCACAAAACATTAGGTCAGAAACTGGCTGATCACCAGCTATGCAAACTTTAATGAATCAGAGAAATAAACAAGTTGCAATCGCAAAACTGATGACACACTCAGTCCACAGTCACACCTTCTCAGAACTGTAAAGTAATTGATCATGGATTTTACTGCGTTCTCCGCTACTGTTTAAGGTTGTGAATTTGCGCAGAAACAGCCAACAGACTAACAGTGAAACTGAACTCGAGCAAATGTTTTTTTTGTATTAATGTGGTATTAATTGCCTATTTGTACTATTTCTGCTGATGACAGCATTACCTCTCTTCCTTCTGAAGTCAAACAGCCGCACCCCTTTTATGGGTATTTGAACACTCGGTCTTGCCAATACCACTTGGAGAAACTTCCTTTTCAATACTAGAAATTATCCACGTCACATATACTGGGGAAAATGATGGCAGGTGTCCAGGAACATAATTCAATTCTCCCATTGAAAAATGGTTCTTTATAAATCACCAAGTTGACATCTCTCTTTATTGCAGCTTTCATTAACTTCTTGAATGATACAAATATAGTCTTTATCTTATCTTCACACCACAAGAAAAGCCAAATGTCAGTGGCTAAATGAGATATCACGGGCATAAATTACAGGCAGTTACAACAGAATAGAGAATATAACTGGATCTGCGTTCACAGTAAACTGCTTATCCTTGATAAGGGGGTTCACGTATCTCTCTCTTCCCCACCCCCCCCCCCATAACCATGGTATTTACTTTGGAAAACAGTACATTGCTGTGAATGGGGGGAGGGGGGGGTGAGGAAGAGCTTAAATTGTACAGTAAACTTGCATTCTGCCATTTCATGGCTCAGTGCATTAATGCAGTAGCATTTAGGGTAGCACTTAAAATGAATTGAACATCTAACCCTCAGACAGTTCGCTCAGCCTTGTAGCAAGATTTGATATCTAAAAATATCACGTCTATATTTAGCTGTTCATTGTGTGGAACTGGTTGTAAGTTAGACTACACTCAGAAAGTAAGCAGTATTTGTAGCTCTCAGAATGAATTTGACTATTTGTCTCTTTATCTTTCCATTTAAATTGTTAGTGCACAAAACCCAGCAGACGAGTATGTGAATAGGTAATGAGAATCGTCAGTCAACATTTTACTGCACAGATAAGCCATGGGTTGTGCATCATCACAAATCCAATGGAGACACCTTCAACTCCAGAGGGAAAAAAATGAATATTTCAGAAAAATTTATTTTTGAAAGGTTTTGAAGCAAAAACAGTTATGAGGAAACACGGCTTCACTCCATTAGCCTCAAATCCTTAATTCACTCAAATATACCAATAATTCACTCATATAGCAACCTGGTTACAAAAAAAAGAGTATGGGCTTCATTCAGCCTTATTGTTAGTAGGCTCCCAAGGTATGGAAAATGG
This sequence comes from Pristiophorus japonicus, assembly GCF_044704955.1. Taxonomy (NCBI): domain Eukaryota; kingdom Metazoa; phylum Chordata; class Chondrichthyes; family Pristiophoridae; genus Pristiophorus; species Pristiophorus japonicus. The sequence continues at coordinate 251,981,062 of NC_091981.1, forward strand.
TCCACGTTGTCCAAAGCCGCGCCGTGAATTTTGATGACCGGGGGGGCAATGTGCCAGCGCAGCCTTCAGTCGCCTGAGGAAGAGAGTGTTTGAAGACCAGGACCTCAAATTTGGCACCAAGCTTATGGTCTACAGGGCAATAGTGATATCCACCCTCCTGTATGGCTCAGAGACGTGGAGCATATACAGTAGACATCTCAAAGCACTGGAGAAGTACCACCAGTCATGCCTCCGCAAGATCCTGCAAATCCACTGGGAGGATAGACGCACCATCAGTGTTCTCGATCAGGCCAACATCCCCAGCATTGAAACACTGACCACACTCCACCAGCTCCGTTGGGCGGGCCACATAGTCCGCATGCCCGACACGAGACTCTACTCGGAACTCCTACACAGCAAGCGAGCCCCAGGTGCAGAGGAAACGTTTCAAGGACACCCTCAAAGCCTCCTTGATAAAGTGCAACATCCCCACCGACACCTGGGAATCCCTGGCCAAAGACTGCCCGAAGTGAAGGAAGAGCATCCGGGAGGGCACTGAGTACCTCGAGTCTCATCGGTGAGAGCATGCAGAGACCAAACGCAGACAGCGGAAGGAGCGTGTGGCAAACCAGACTCCCCACCCACCCTTTGCTTCAACCACTGTCTGCCCCACCTGTGACAGAGACTGTAATTCCCGTATTGGACTGTACAGTCACCTGAGAACTCACTTTTGGAGTGGAAGCAAGTCTTCCTCGATTTCAAGGGACTGCCTATTATGACGATGGGCTTCACCTCCACCAACACCTTTGACCTGTGTGCTCAGCAAAAGGACCATTTCCACAGGCAAACCAAGTCTCCTTTGATCCAAAACCTGCTGTGATCAGATCATGCAGGTTTAACAATTAACCTCGAAAAACAGCATAGCCTTACTGGAGGATACATGGGTGCAATAGAAACTCTCCAGCTCTTCCAAAAGGCAAAACATAAAATGACACCCAAACAATGCACACAGACTGAAACAGTCCGTCAAACAGGTTAAACAATGGATGTGTTTATTTGCACTGCCAAAATGGCCAACGTGCCTGCCAAAATGGCCCTTTGTTTCTGATTGGTCCCCTTAGAGGATAAGGCACACCCTGAAGTTTCACAGGAATATGTAACTGGAGCCTTCCATCCCAACGTCTCACTGACTTTACAAATTGTAACTCGATCCACTTTGACTTCCTGAAGTGACAGAGGACAGAGCTCTCCAGAAGACAGCAAGGGCCAGCCAAAGTCCTGTACCCCAGTACAAGTGCATGCCTCCCCAAGCCGAATGCCTTACCCCAGTACAAGTACATTCCTCCCCCAGCCGAAGTGCCTTACCACAGTCCAAGTGCATCCCTCCACCCCCCGCCCCCACCATAGATGGGGCATTGTGTACAGATTATTAATAGGTTTATTGGATATGAAGTGAATAGTGACTGTGTCGTGACTTCTGCATATCATCCACTCCAACGATGTCCCTTATAGGGGTTGGAAGAACGTGATCCATCTACCGAGTTCCCTCTCTTCCCTTTGACCACTCCCTACTGGTCCCCCCCCCCCGCCCCTCCACACCTGTGACTCTCCCCGCAGCCTCCCTTTCTCTTGCCCCACTCCCTCTCAGCCTCTCTCGTCAGTCAGTCTCTCTCTCAGCCTGCCTCTCCCTCTCCCCCCAGTCTCACTCTCTCCCTCTCCCCCCAGCCTGCCTCTCTCTCTCTCTCTCTCCCAGCCTGCCTCTCTCTCTCTCTCTCTCCCAGCCTGCCTCTCTCCCTCCCTCTCTCCCAGCCTGTCTCTTTCCCTCCCTCTCTCCCAGCCTGTCTCTCTCCCTCCCTTTCTCCCAGCCTGTCTCTCTCCCTCCCTCTCTCCCAGCCTGTCTCTCTCCCTCCCTCTCTCCCAGCCTGTCTCTCTCCCTCCCTCTCTCCCAGCCTGTCTCTCTCCCTCCCTCTCTCCCAGCCTGTCTCTCTCCCTCCCTCTCTCCCAGCCTGTCTCTCTCTCTCTCTCTCTCTCTCTCTCCCACCCTCCCCCCAGCCTGCCTCTCTCTCTCCCAGCCTGTCTGTCTCTCTGCCTCTTTCTCTCCCTCCCTTCCCCCAGCCAGCCACTCTCTCTCTCTCTCTCTCTCCCCAGCCTGTCTGTCTCTCTCTCTCTCTCCCCAGCCAGCCTGTCTGTGTCTCTCTCTCTCTCTCTCTTCCGCTCCCCAGCCTGTCTCTCGCTCCCAGCCTGTCTCTCGCTCCCCAGCCTGTCTCTCGCTCCCCAGCCTGTCTCTCGCTCCCCAGCCTGTCTCTCGCTCCCCAGCCTGTCTCTCGCTCCCCAGCCTGTCTCTCGCTCCCCAGCCTGTCTCTCGCTCTCTCACCAACCCCCCCCACCCACCCAGCCAGCTTTTCTCTCTCTCTCTCTCTCGTGTTGGAGCCTCAGGTCCTGCTTCTCGGCACCACGCGCATGGAATGATTAGGCTGGCAGGGGGCGGAGCTTGGCAAGGGGCGGGGCTTGTCACCGGTCAGTCAAAAAAGTGCAGTACAAATAGTTAGTCACTGAACTAATACACAAAAGTGAAGTGACACAGAAAGATTAGCTGTTAACATAATCAGAACATTACTTCAAGACAAAATTATAACCAGTCCACAAGGATCTGTCTAGATACCTTATTTAGAATGCATTTCTTGGAGTCTGATAAGCATTTGGATCTATGGACTTAATCGTCAGGGTTGCCCCTCAGTAGATCTTCTAGATGCAATGCCATACATGGATCAGACGAACCCCAATTCATCCACAGAGCTCAGAGCTCCTCTAAAGCATGGGCAGCCAGCTATGCCATGGAATGATTTTATGTTACAACCATTTCCTTGACAGAGAAAAAAAAATGAGCCCAACAGTTCTTAACTTTAGGGCAAAGTAATTAGTCTGGACTCTTGTCATTTCGTTCATGAATTTCTCGAAATGCTAAATATTAGCATCGTCATAAATAACAGAAAATGGCTGGAAATACTCAGGTCAGGCAGCATCCATGGAGAGAGACAGGGTTAACGCTTCAGGTCGATGACCTTTTGTCAGAACGCTTCAGGTCGATGACCTTTTGTCAGAACCCTTCATGTCCACTGTCAACTTTACAAAATAAGCCAACGAGGAATTATTAACTGAACTATTTCCTTATGATCGGTTTTGAAGCAAAGTGAAGCAAAGAAAACCAATTTCGACCGATATTTTACCGCTGCATATGCTGTCGCGGTCCAATTGTACAATCTGCTGCATGAATTGGTCACCACTGCTGCAGAAAAATGGGGCTAAAGTCAATTCTTTTCTAAAAACAACATTAAATTGAATTTAGTCTCACTAACTAACATCACATGAAACAAAATACTTCAATGTCCCTATTCTGTCAGAAGACTCTCAAAATTCTGAACACTTGTTGCTAAAAAGGGCATATAATGACCAAGCAATGCTGATATCAAGGTCGGCATCAGGATGTTTGCAAGAAAAACAAGGAAAGCCAGCAACTCCTCGGGAAAGCTGCAGGAACAGCTGTTAGATTAACTCACTCCAACACTCCGACCCTGACTGACCATTATGATATACGGTCCCTTTTCAAAAAGACTGGAATGTGCAAAGCATCTTACAAACACCAAGCTAGGCATCCAGCTATATATTCTGGACACACAGCACACCCCAAAATTAAATTTAGAATATAGGAATGGCATCATGTCTTACAGACACTAGATGACTTATACTGCAGCAATATGCTGACACAATACACAAGGTTTCAGGTCAATAATTCTGGCAAACCCCAACTTCATTCATCGTTGTAATTCAAGTCATTAAAGCCACTCATCATATTAAACATAACTGACGCAAGTTCAAACTTATGCTTGTTTTTTTGTCAACTTTGCATTGAGAATTGAAGTTTTGAAACAGGGTACAATCTGTGAGGAGGTCACAAAAAATCTGCAAAAGGACATAGACAGGCTAAGTGAATAGGCAAAAAATTGGCAGATGGAGTATAATGTTGGAAAGTGTGAGGTCATGCACTTCGGTAGAAAAAAATCAAAGAGCAAGTTATTATTTAAATGGAGAAAGATTGCAAAGTGCCGCAGTACAGCGGGACCTGGGGATACTTGTGCATGAAACACAAAAGGATAGTATGCAGGTACAGCAAGTGATCAGGAAGGCCAATGGAATCTTGGCCTTTATTGCAAAGGAGATGAAGTATAAAAGCAGGCAAGTCTTGCTACAGCTATACATGGTATTGGTGAGGCCACACCTGGAATACTGCGTGCAGTTTTGGTTTCCATATTTATGAAAGGATAAACTTGCTTTCGAGGCAGTTCAGAGAAGGTTCATTAGGTTGATTCTGGGAATGAAGGGTTTGACTTATGAGGAAAGGTCGAGTAGGTTGGGCCTCTACTCATTGGAATTCAGAAGAATGAGAGATGATCTTATTGAGATCTATAAGATCATGAGGGGGCTTGACATAGTGGATGCAGAGAGGTTGATTCCACTGATGGGGGAGGCTAAAACTAGAGGGCATGATCTTAGAATAAGGGGCTGCTGTTTAATACACAGATGAGGAGAACTTTCTTCTCTGAGAGGGTTGTTAATCTGTGGAATTACTGCCTCAGAGAGCTGTGGATGCTGGGACATTGAATATATTTAAGACAGAAATAGACAGTTTTTAAACAATAAGGGAATAAAGGGTTATGGGGAGCGGGAGGGGAAGTGGAGCTGAGTCCATGATCAGATCAGCCATGATTTTATTGAATGGCAGAGGAGGTTCGAGGGGCCGTATGGCCTACTCCTGTTCCTATTTCTTATGATCTTAGCATGCAGAAATCAAGCGCAAGCAGCGGAAAGAGCGTGCGGAAACCAGTCCCACCCACTCCTTCCCTGACCGACTATCTGTCCCACCTGTGACAGGGTCTGTGGCTCTCGTATTGGACTGTTCAGCCACCAAAGAATTCACTTCAGGAGTGGAAGCAATTCTTCCTCGATTCCGAGGGACTGCCTATGATGATGATGCTCAGATTCTAGTCCTTTATCCTAACAACCAACAACTTCCCAAATGCTGAGTGCACTGGCAGAAGAAAATATGAGGATTAAAGGAGTACAAGCAAACAAAACTCAACATGACTATTTAAAAAAAAATACTTGGATCAAGATAAATCTGCAGCTGGTTAAAGTGCAGTACAAATCAGTGAGGCATTGTTGCCAATAAGTTTTGTTTTAAAAAAAGTCTATATCACAGTGCTCTCAAGATTAATAAATCATTTCAATATCTTTTGAAATTCAAAACGCATCTGATTTTTTTTTAAAATGTAGAAAATTACATTTCAATCAGAATCTGACAGAACTTTTCGTACAAACAGCTCAAGTTATTTTGACTGCACCGTCTCCAATTTTGTGCAGAATGAGTACACCAAAAAAATGCAATTTTACTTTATTCATAACAGCTGGGCTTCAAATATACTCCCCCCTTCTCCATACTGTTGCTTCCTCATCCCCCTTTTTCTTCATAGGAAGATTGAAATGTGGAACTGGAAGGAATTTGGATTACCCATGGGGAACTTAAAACAGAGATGGGAAGTTCCTGACTATCAGCGTTCAATCTCAGTACTGGAAAAGGATGCAGGAAAATGTTAAGAACAATACTTTACACAAGTGTAAATTGATGTTAATGTCAAATCTAGAATATAGATTTCAAATCAAAATGAGCCAAGTATTTTAAGAACATAAGATATAGGAGCAGGAGTAGGCCATACGGGCCCCTCGAGCCTGCTCCGCCATTTAATACGAGCAAGGCTGATCCGATCATGGACTCAGGTCCACTTCCCCGCCCGCTCCCCATAACCCCTTATCGGATAAGAAGCTGTCTTAAATATATTCAATGACCCAGCATCCACAGCTCTCTGTGGCAGCGAATTCCATTGATTTACAACCCTCTCAAAAGAAATTCCTCCTCATCTCAGTTTTAAATGCGCAGTCCCTTATTATAAAGATTATGTACCCTAGTTCTAGTCTCCCTTATCAGTGCAAACATCCTCTCTGCATCCACCTTGTCAAGCCCTCTCATAATCTTATACGTTTCGATAAGATCACCGTTCATTCTTCTGAATTACAATGAGTAGAGGCCCAACCTACTCAATCTTTCCTCAAAAGTCAACCCCCTCATCTCCGGAATCAACCTAGTGAACATTCTCTGAACTGCCTCCAAAGCAAGTATATCCTTTAGTAAATATGGAAACCAAAACTGCACGCAGTATTCCAGGTGTGGCCTCACCAATACCCTGTATAACTGTAGCAAGACTTCCCTGCTTTTATACTCCATCCCCTTTGCATTAAAGGCCAAGATACCATTGGCCTTCCTGATCACTTGCTGGACCTGCATACTATCATTTTATGTTTCATGCACAAGTACCCCCAGGCCCCGCTGTACTGAAGCACTTTGCAATCTTTCTCCAGTTAATTAACTTGCTCTTTGATTTTTTTCTGCCAAAGTGCATGACCTCATACTGTCCAACATTATACTCCATCTGCCAATTTTAGCCCACTCACTTAGCCAGATGCTCTGTCTATGTCTTTTTGCAGATTTTTGTGTCGTCCTCACACATAGCTTTTCCTCCCATCTTTGTATCAGCAAAATTGGCTACGTTGGAATTCTTCCAAGTCATCAATATAGATTGTAAATAGTTGGGGTCCCAGCACTGATCCCTGCGACACCCCACTAGTTACTGATTGCCAACTCGAGAATCAACCATTTATCCCGCCTCTCTGTTTTCTGTTCGAAACATAGAAAATAGGTGCAGGAGTAGGCCATACGGCCCTTCGAGCCTGCACCACCATTCAATATGATCATGGCTGATCATTCACCTCAGTACCCCTTTCCTACTTTCTCTCCATACCCCTTGATGCCTTTAGCCGTAAGGGCCATATCTAACTCCCTCTTGAATATATCCAATCAACTGGCATCAACAACTCTCTGCGGCAGGGAATTCCACAGGTTAACAACTCTAAGTGAAGAAGTTTCTCCTCATCTCAGTCCTAAATGGATTACACCTTATCCTTAGATTGTGTCCCCTGGTTCTGGACTTCCCCAACATCGGGAACATTCTTCCTGCATTTAACCTGTCCCGTCCCTTCAGAATTTTATATGTTTCTATGAAATGCCCTCTCATCCTTCTAAACTCCAGTGAATAAAGGCCCAGTCGATCCAGTCTCTCCTCATACGTCAGTCCTGCCATCCTGGGAATCAGTCTGGTGAACCTTCGCTGCACTCCCTCAATAGCAAGAACGTTCTTCCTCTGATTAGGAGACCAAAACTGAACACAATATTCCAGGTGAGGCCTCACCAAGGCCGTGTACAACTGCAGTAATACCTCCCTGCTCTTATACTCAAAACCCCTAGCTATGAAGGCCAACATACCATTTGTCTTCTTCACCGCCTGCTGTACCTGCATGCCAACTTTCAATGACTGATGTACCATGACACCCAGGTCTCGTTGTTCCTCCCCTTTTCCGAATCTGTCACCATTCAGGTAATACTCTGCCTTCGTGTTTTTGCCCCCAAACTGGATAACCTTACATTTATCCACATTATACTGCATCTGCCATGCATTTGCCCACTCACCTAACCTGTCCAAGTCACCCTGCAGCCTCTCAGCATCCTCCTCACAGCTCACACCACCAACCAGTTTAATGTCATCTGCAAACTTGGAGATATTACACTCAATTCCTTCATCCAAATCATCAATATATATTGTAAATAGCTGAGGTCCCAGCAACAAGCCCTGCGGCACCCCATTAGTCACTGCCTGCCATTCTGAAAAGGACCTGTTTATCCCGACACTCTGCTTCCTGTCTGCCAATCAATTCACAATCAACGTCAGTAAATTACCCCCAAAACCATGTGCTTTAATTTGCACACCAATCTCTCGTGTCGGACCTTGTCAAAAGCCTTTTGAAATACCAAATACACCACATCCACTGGTTCTCCCTTATCCACTCTACTAGTTACATCCTCAAAAAATTCTAGAAGATGTCAAGCATGATTTCCCTTTCATAAATCCATGCTGACTTGGACCGATCTTGTCACTGCTTTCCAAATGCGCTGTTATTTCATCTTTAATAATTGATTCCAACATTTTCCCCACTACTGATGTCAGGCTAACTGGTCTATCATTACCAGTTTTCTCTCTCTCTCCTTTCTTAAAAAGTGGTTTTACATTAGCTACCCTCCAGTCCATAGAACCGATAGACTGTTGGAAAATGATCACCAATGCATCCACTATTTCTATGGCCACTTCCTTAAGTACTCTGGGATGCAGACTATTAGGCCCCGGGGATTTATCGGCCTTCAATCCCATCAATTTCCCTATCACCATTTCCCACCTAATAAGGATTTCCTTCAGTTCCTCCTTCTCACTAGACCCTCAGTCCCCTAGTACTTCCAGAAGATTATTTGTGTCTTCCTTCGTGAAGACAGAACCAAAGTATTTGTTCAATTGGTCTGCCATTTCTTTGTTCCCCATTATAAATTCACCTGAATCTGACTGCAAGGGACAGACATTTGTCTTCACTAATTTTTTTCTCTTCACATATCTATAGAAGCTTTTGCAGTCAGTTTTTATGTTCCCGGCAAGCTTCCTCTCATACTCTATTTTCCCTCTCCTAATTAAACCATTTGTCCTCCTCTGCTGAATTCTAAATTTCTCCCAGTCCTCAGGTTTGCTGCTTTTTCTGGCCAATTTATGCGCCTCTTCCTTGGATTTAACACGATCTTTAATTTCCCTTGTTAGCCACGGTTGAGCCACCTTGCCAGTTTTATTTTTACTCCAGACAGGGATGTACAATTGTTAAAGTTCATCCATGTGATCTTTAAATGTTTGCCATTGCCTATCCACCGTCAACCCTTTAAGTATCATTTGCCAGTCTAGTCTAGCCAATTCACGTCTCATACCATCGAAGTTACCTTTCCTTAAGTTCAGGACCCTAGTCTCTGAATTAACTGTGTCACTCTCCATCTTAATAAAGAATTCTACCATATTATGGTCATCCTTCCCCAAGGGGCCTCGCACAATAAGATTGCTAATTAGTCCTTTCTCATTGCACATCACCCAGTTAAGGATGGCCAGCCCTCTAGTTGGTTCCTCGACATATTGGTCCAGAAAACCATCCTTACTACACTCCAGGAAATCCCCCTCCACCGTGTTGCTACCAGTTTGGTTTGCCCAATCAATATGTAGATTAAAGTCGCCCATGATAACTGCTGTACCTTTATTGCATGCATCCGTAATTTCTTGTTTGATGCTGTCCCCAACCTCATTACTACTGTTTGGTGGTCTGTACACAACTCCCACTAGCGTTTTCTGCCCCTTGGTATTCCGCAGCTCCACCCATACCGATTCCATATCATCCAAGCTAATGTCCTTCCTTACTATTGCGTTAATTTCCTCTTTAAACAGCAATGCTACCCCACCTCCTTTTCCTTTCTGTCTATCCTTCCTGAATGTTGAATACCCCTGTATGTTGAGTTCCCAGCTTTGGTCACCCTGGAGCCATGTCTCCGTGATGCCAATTATATCATATTCATTAATTGCTGCCTGTGCAGTTAATTCATCCACCTCATTACGAATACTCCTCGCATTGAGGCACAGAGCCTTCAGGCTTGTCTTTTTAACACACTTTGCCCTTTTAGAATTTTGCTGCAATGTGGCCCTTTTTGATTTTTGCCTTGGGTTTCTCTGCCCTCCACTTTTACTTTTTTTCTTTCTATCTTTTGCTTCTGACCCCATTCTACTTCCCTCTGTCTCCCTGCATAGGTTCCCATCTCTCTGCCATATTAGTTTAACTCCTCCCAAACAGCACTAACAAACACTCCCCCGAGGACATTGGTTCCGGTCCTGCCCAGGTGCAGACCATTCGGTTTGTACTGGTCCCACCTTCCCCAGAACCTGTTCCAATGTCCCAGGAATTTGAATCCCTCCCTTCTGCACCACTCCTCAAGCCACGTATTCATTGGAGCTATTCTGCGATTCCTACTCTGATTAGCACGTGGCACTGGTAGCAATCCTGAGATTACTACCTTTGAGGTCCTACTTTTTAATTTAACGCCGAGCTCCCTAAATTCAGTTTGTAGGACCTCATCCCGTTTTTTTACCTATATCATTGGTACCTGAATGCACCACGACAACTGGCTGTTTACCCTCCCCCCTTCAAAATGTCCTGCACCTGCTCCGAGACATCCTGACCCTTGCACCAGGGAGGCAACATACCATCCTGGAGTCTCGATTGCGGCCGCAGAAATGTCTATCTATTCCTCTTACAATAGAATCCCCTACCAATGTCGCTCTCCCACTCTTTTTCCTGCAGCAGAGCCACCCACGGTGCCATGGACTTGGCTGCTGCTGCCCTGCCCTGATGAGTCATCCCACCCAACAATACCCAAAGCGGTGTATCTGTTTTGGAGGGTGATGACTGCAGGGGACCTCTGCACTACCTTCCTTCCACTGTTCTTCCTATTGGTCATCCATTCCCTATCTGCTTGTGTAACTTTTATCTCGGTAAGACCAACTCACTAAATGTTCGTTAGCCAATCCTCTATCCATGCTAATATATTACCCCCAACCCCGTGAACTTTTATCTTGTGCAGTAACCTTTTATGTGGCACCTTGTCAAATGCCTTCTGGAAGTCCAAATACATCACATCTACTGGTTCCCTTTTATCCACCCTGTTCGTTACATCCTCAAAGAATTCCAGCAAATTTGTCAAACATGACTTCCCCTTCATAAATCTATGCTGACTCTGCCTGACCGAATTTTGCTTTTCCAAATGTCCTGCTACTGCTTCTTTAATAATGGACTCCAACATTTTCCCAACCACAGATGTTCGGCTAACTTTCCTAACTTAGTCTATAGCTTCCTGCTTTTTGTCCGCCTCCTTTTTTTAAAAATAGGGGCGTTACATTTGCAGTTTTCCAATCTGCTGGGACCTCCCCAGAATCCAGGGAATTTTGGTAAATTACAACCAATGCATCCACTATCCCTGCCGCTACTTCTCAAGACCCTAGGATGCAAGCCATCAGGTCCAGGGGATTTATCCGCCTTTAGTCCCATTTTTTCCCGAGCTACCGGTGCTATCTCTGCACCAGTCACCATACCTGTTGCTCGACTTCTGCCAATGCTGCCTTATCACTGGCCACTACAACAACAACTTGTATTTCTATAGAGCCTTTAACGTAGTGAAACGTCCCAAGGAATATTAGGAGATAAAAATTTGACACCAAGCCACACAAGTAGAAATCAGTGCAAAGCTTGGTCAAAGAGGTAGGTTTTAACGAGCGTCTTAAAGGAGGAAAGAGAGGTAGAGGTGGAGGGGTTTAAGGCAGGGAGTTCCAGAGCTTGGGGGGCCGAGGCAATAGAAGGCACGACCACCAATGGTTGAGCGATTATAATCAGGGATGCTCTAGAGGGAAGAATGAAAGAAGTGCAGACATCTCCGGGGTTGTGGGGCTGGAGGAGATTTCAGAGCTAGGGAGGGGTGAGGCCATGGACGGATTTGATAAATAAGGATGAGATTTTTGAAACTGAGGCATTGCTTAACAAGGTAGGTAGGTCAGGGAGCACAGAAGTGATGCTGAGTGGGATTTGGTGCGAGTTAGGACACGGGCAGCCAAGTCTTGCATCACCTCTAGTTTACGTTGGGTAGAATGTGGGAGGAGGTACAGCTCAGAGGTGACCTCTTCCGTCCTCAAAAAGACCAGGAAAGTCATTAAATATTTTCCTGAATTATTCCCCTCCCCCAATGCAACTCAACAGTTACAAGAAGGTTTTGTATTGCATCCAGACCATTCCAGTAAATTTTACACTACTTAAAAAACCGAGTAAACAAATTAGAATTTAAGCAATGCCAACTTGGTGCCTTTGGATTTTCAGATAATCAAATGAAACGATAAACTAATACCATCTGAAGTTTGGAATAAACTATTCGGCTTAGTTTATTTTTCCCCTTCATCTCCAGTTTTCTCGGCTAAGCCAACATTCTTCCTTCAACCAGCGCCACTTAAAAATAGCTAGCTGCTTATTCATCTCAGTTGCTGTGTGTGGGACTTTGCAAATCTGGCTGCTGTAATTGCCTACATAACAGGGATCATATTTCAAACGTTATCCACTGGCTGTAAAGTGTTTCGGAATATCCCAAGGACATGATGAGGCGCTATTTCAATGCAAGTCCTTTCTCTCTCAGTCCTCTCCTGCTGGTGTACAGTTCCACAAATGTTGGCAGCCCTCTGCTGTCTCACCCAACTGCTCAATATGCAGGTGTAAACTCAAATAACAAGTTTCAGTTGTGTGGTTGGGGTACAGCTAAGCCCTTTCTTGTCCTCAATTATTGTTCAAACACATGTACTTTCCAATAGCAGCCACCGGATAGCAATTGGGAACCAGAATCCTGGCTAATATTTGCCCCCCAAGTTATCTAGAGACACAGAGGCCAATTGTGCCGCCCCCATTGGAAACTTAACTAAGTTCGGTTTACTTAGTGCAAATTTGAATTGAACTTCAGGTCTTCCAGTCTTTATGCCACACCAGACAGTGTTTTTAACTATTTAAAAACGAGGTTATGGTGGGGTGCAACATCTATTGCAAAATTTTTCTAGTCAATGATTAACAGTCTGTTTTCTTTGGAACAGAGGAGCTGAGAGGAGACCTTATATATAAAATTATGAGGGGACTGGATAGAGTAAGACAGGAAGGACCTGTTACCCTTGGCAGAGGGGTCAACAACCAGGGGACATCAATTTATAGTAATTGGGGGGAGCTTTAGAGGAGATATGAGGGTAAATTTCTTCACCCAGGTGGTGGAGGGGGTCTGGTTCTCCCTGCCTGAAAGGGTGGTCCAGGCAGAAACCCTCACCACATTTAAAAAATACTTGGATGTGTACTTAAAGTGTCGTAACCAACAGGGCAACAGACCAAGAGCTGGAAAGTGGGATTAGGCTGGATAGCTCTTGGTTGGCCGGCGCAGACACAATGGGCAGAAATGGTCCCCTTCCATGCTGTAAATTTCTTTGATTCTATGAACAGTACAGAACTCTAATACAAAAAAAACAGCTGCTCTTGTGGTATGTCCAAAAAATGCAGCTTCAACAAATGGAACACTTGAGATGGCAATTCTCTCCTTTCTAAGCCTCCTGACACAGTACGTCAATCCGCAGGGAGGAGTGGGTAGACAGGCAAGCTGCTGCCAGTATGCCCTCCGAATGCCACTTGGCTGTTCAGTGTGTGGAAATGGTCATGGGCGGGCCACCCACACCATTTCCTTTGCTTCGTTCTGCTGCGGGGAAGCACTTCACTTCACTCCTGCAATATTCCAAGTGGGATCAGGATCTCAGAGGAAAAACCAGTCCTGCAGCTTCTGTAATTCAATACTTTTAAACGGGACACGCTGCCTTGTCGCAAGCTTAAAAGTCATCGGTGGGGGCGGGAGGCAAGCCAGCACAAAGTGCTACACGGGGATATCAGTAGTATAGAGGTCAAGTTTCGGCCTGAGTTGCTCCTATTTTTTGGAGCAACTAGTTTAGAATAGATTATCTTCGAAATTGCAATTCTCGACCTTTAGTTTGCTCCAGTAATAGTCAGTTAGAACAGTTTCATTTTAGAAACGATTTTTTTCCCCAAAAGGGGGCGTGTCCGGCCACTTCTGCCTGTTTTGCAAGTTTAGGTAGTGAAAACTTACTTCGAATGGAGTAAGTGTAGATTTTTGTACGCTCAAAAAAACCTTGCCAACACTTAGAAATCAAGCGTATGGAATGAAAGATGGTGAGGGGGGGTTTACAAACATTAAACACTTCACTTTTACAAATAAAGAGCCATCATCAATAATAAATGATAAATAAATCAATAATGAAACCAATAAATCAATCCAAATAAATTAAAAAATGTAAAAACTTAAAAATCACAATAAATGAAAAATTATTTCTACTCACCTATTGCAGCACCGGGGAGAAGGGGGGTGGCGGGGAAGAGAAGATGATGATGATGATGGGGGGCGGGGGTGGTGGGGAGAAGAGAAGGAGATGGGGGGGTGGGGGAGAGGAGAAGGAGATGGGGGGTGGGGGGAGAGGAGAAGGAGATGGGGGGGTGGGGCAGAGAAGAAGAAGGAGATGGGGGGTGGGGGAGAGGAGAAGGAGATGGGGGGTGGGGGAGAGGAGAAGGAGATGGGGGGTGGGGGAGAGGAGAAGGAGATGGGGGGTGGGGGAGAGGAGAAGGAGATGGGGGGTGGGGGAGAGGAGAAGGAGATGGGGGGTGGGGGAGAGGAGAAGGAGATGGGGGGTGGGAGAGAGGAGAAGGAGATGGGGGGTGGGGAGAGAAGGAGAAGGAGATGGGGGGGTGGGGGGGGGGGGAGAGGAGAAGGGGATGGGGGGGTGGGGGGAGAGGAGAAGGGGATGGGGGATGGGGGGAGAGGAGAAGGGGATGGGGATGGGGGGGGGGGGGAGAGGAGGAGAGGAAGATAGGGGGGGGGAAGAGAGAAGATGACGAAGACGCAGGCCCCGCCGAGGACTTCGGGCGGGGCCTGCCCCCAGCGAGAGGCCGGGCGGGCGTGCCCCTCCGACGACAACACCGCCGCCAACTGCCAGGAGTTCTTCGGGCGGGGCCCACACCCAGCGAGAGGCCGGGCGGGCAGGCCCCGCTGAGGCAAGATGCGCAGGCCACTTGGCTGGGGATAGGGGCGACGTCCCTTCGGCCTGGGATAGTGTCGTTGCCCCGGAGTTAGAACGCCGGGAGCTACTGCGCACGTGCACAGCTGCCGGCACCGTTTTTGGTGCAAGGCTGTAGCTCCGCCCCCAGCAGCTCCTGCTGTGCAGCGCCGAGGTGGAAATGGGCCTACAGCTATCGGAGAATCACGAGGTAAGTATTCGGAGCAATTTCTGTTCGATAAATTAGGCGGATCTCTCCAATGTGCGCCGTTCTAGCGGGCAGCTGAAACTTGACCCCAATGTATGGGGACTGCTAATCAGTGCAAGTCCCGAAGTCTGTGCTCCCAGATCAGTCGTTACTGTATCGACTCTTAGCTAGCAGCACATGATTTATAAAATTTAGTGAAAAATCTGACTCTTGACTCAGAGAGAGAGAGAGCTACACAGGACTCTGCACGCAACCAGTGAATCTTCACAAATCACACTCAAAACCTGTGCACTTTTGAAATTACTTTTAACACGACAGCCGAGTTCTACGTGTGAGATGTAAAGCTGAAGCAGCTGAGACAACCTTCTGCAGTGGGTCTCACATTGCTGCACTCCAAAGTTAGTTTACGACTAAACTTGCAAAGCAAAACAAGAACAGAAAATGCTGGATTACTTTTTGTCAGAGCCCAGGGTTGATGACCTTTGGTTCAGTACCCAGTTCTGACGAAAAGGTCATCGACCTGAAATGTCAACTCTGTTTCTCTCTCTCTCTCTCTCTCTCCCCACAGATGCTGCCTGACCTGTTGGGTACTTCCAGCATTTTCTCCAGATTTATTCTGCCAATGCCAAAGCAGTACAATTGCATCCTTTCCTAGCACCTTGAATGCTCAGCATTTTGTTCAAACGATAGGCAATTGTTGCCTTGGCCTCCTCCACTCCACCTATGAAAATGGGACCTTGTTCTATTTTATCTGTCTGCTCCACCACTATTCCATCGGAGTGCATCATTAGTTGCAATAAACCACTGAAATCTATTGAGAATCACTCAATCTGTAATCAGAAAACTCTTGACATTAAGAACAAGCTGCCTAGTGTGATTTCAAATGTTGCAGAAGCATGCCTGGTGATGGTCGAGGCATTTTCACTGCTAAATGCAAGCTGGGTGCAAGCTTTTAAAAGGCTTCTCTTTCATGGAGTCAAGTCTCATCTGGCACTCCCATGAATATTAAGGAATAAATTGAGTTTTTGAAGCTGATTAATTAGTTTGGTATTCATGCGGCCTTAAATGGCTAAATGCACTAGCTGGTGTGGCCAAATAGACCAGGCCTGTTCAGACCAGTTCAGGGCATCTCTGGTCTGTGCTGAGCCATCTGATCTCATCAGCTTGGACAGGGTATTACAATTGGCTTCATGTCCCTGAGCGAAGAAGAGATTAAGAAGTAAATCAACCAGAGTTTTTATTCCCGATTGCTCGTCAACAGCTGATGCGTGTGTGTGGATGTTAAGGAAGGACAGAACAAGATTCAACGGTGTACATTAACAGTCAAACAGCCTGTCGATACTAGTTATCAAGGCTCACACAAGGCGTTTCTGGCAAGGCCAGCATTTATCACCCATCCCTAATTGCCCTTAAGAAGGTGGTGGTGAGCCGCCTCGAACCGCTGCAGTCCTTGTGGTGAAGGTACACACACAGTGTGGTTAGGGAGGGAGTTCCAGGATTTTGACCTAGTGACGATGAAGGAATGGCGATATACTTCCAAGTCAGGATGGTGCATGACTTGGAGACGAACTTGCAGGTGATGGCACTCCCTTGCGTCTCCAGCCCTTGTCCTTCTGGGTCGTAGAGGTCGTGGGTTTGGGAGATCAGTTAGGGTCTTCAGCAAAGGAGGAGAAAATTGGGGCAGGGACAGTTAGGAGCAGGACCCACTTTGCAATGATGCTCAGTCACTACCATATATTTACAGTAAAAACAAGAACTTTTGACAACTTCTTCAATCCTTATTCCCACATTATTTAAAAGATGCACCTGTGACTCTTAAATATCAACACAAGCTCACAAAAATCTGTGCATTCATTGTGTAAAGACCTGGACCTTTGCAGTTCTTTGTCTCCGTCATTCCCTTCAAACTTACACCTTTATGAAAAAGGGATCATCTTAAGAGTGTAAAGGCTGTTAACTCTGCATTTAGTTAACTGTATAATGTTAAACCCATTAGAACTCTTATCACCACAGTATGTGATCTGAGCACTGAAGTTTGTGCCAACAAGATACCTACCGGTTGGAGGAACATTGTCAGTAATTACTAATTACTTAAAAATCAGTTGCTCACAAGCTCAGAATTGAGTTAAGCCTGGTTTTTAAGTGGCTTAAATTAATCTACCACAGAACCATAAATACATCTCCTAAAAATAAAACCAAGTCACCTTTACACCAACTGAACTGCAATTTATTGAAAACACACATCATTAACACATTTCATCAAGTCTCACATCACAGGACCACTGTTGCATGCCTCTCCAATTTATAAAATTGAAAAACAAAAGCTAAGATCCATTACCCGCAGTTCAGGACAGCACCAAGGCCGAAGAGAGCTGGAAATCAGTCAAAATAAACAGAGTGGTGGTGGTTAGGTAACAGCAAGCTTAAGTTTTAAAAGCTGACACACAAAAAAGCCATGAACTAAAAGGGAGAAAGAATAACAGAAGAGAAGATAAAGTTTCAGCGAGTGTGGGATACGGGGAGTAGATGGAGGGAAAGGGGAAGAGTACTTCTGGGAATTGTTTTAAATTAAGAAACCTAGGCAAAAGGATCAAAGCCTAGTCCGTAACACCAACAAACTTGAAAAAAAAGTTCTACAATAAACATCCAAAATTAAGAAAAAATATTTAGCAGCACCGAGTAGCAACACTACTTCAAGCAATCCAAGCAGATCTACTGTGCCAGCATTTAAAAAACACTTCTCCGAGCTTGAGAACACAAACTATATTATGCAGAATCACACGGATCTAATTTAGAATTCAGGAGACATCTCTGCATCAAACTTATCCTGAGGCAGTAAGCATCTCAGTTTGTGTGGCCCTGCACTGGCTCAACATTAAAAAGAGCTTCCAAGTACAGTAACATTCAAAGCTCAGATGTACATTTACATAGCACCTTTCACAACGTCTTGACTTCACAAAGAATATCCCATACCTACATTACTGTAAAATAAAATAAACATCAAAGAAATACGGTCAGTGAATTCTAGTAAAGTGAGAGCAGCAGTTTTAGCACTTTCTTTAAAAAAAACACAAAAATGGCACACGGTTTTCGTAAGCGTTTGAGATATGTAGTTGAAACAGGTGCAAGTATTTTTCTAAGCAGTAAAATTGCCAAAGATATGTGTGACCAGCCTGTCGAGAGATTGCAATCCAGCTCTGACAGCAGCATTCTGTACATCTTCAGCGAACCAGTGTTGAGACCCAGTGCCAAAGCACCATCATTGCAGAATGATTGTACAACCCCATTTTAGAAAGGAAAGGAAAAAGAAAAAAAACAAAGGAATTGCATTTATTTCGGGCCAGAGGACATCCCAAAGCAGTTTACAGCCAATGAAGTACTTTTTGAAGTGTAGTCACCGTTATAATGAAGGAAATACAGCAGCCAATCTCCTATGTCAATGTGATAATGACCAGATAAATCTGTTTTCAATGTTGGTTGAGGGATATATATTGGCTTGGACACCGAGAATAACTCCCCTGCTCTTCTGCAAAAGAAGTGCCAAGGGAGCATTTATGTCCACCCGAGACGTTTAACATTTCATTCGGAAGACCATTCTGATCAGTGCAGCACTCCCTCAGCACTGCTCTGGAGTGTCAGCCTAGATTTTTGTGCTCGAGTCTCTGGAGTAGGACTTTTGACTCAGAGGTGAGTGTGTTACCATCTGAGCCACAGCCGACACTAGCAAGACCAGCAACAAGAACATGGTGGACATTAGGCTGATCTCCAAAGTAAGCCGAGACTAGTTGTATCGGATGCAAGTGCGAATGGGACATTAGTGATTTGTACCTCTAATTTTATGAAGATATTTGCATTCATTTGTTCACAGACTTTAAAAATCTTAGTAAATCAAATCAATCTGAATGCAATCAATTCTTTAAGGTGCTCCTATGATATAGTAATAGTTTCCTCAACAGCTACTTTTAATACATTTTAAATTTCACAGAATAAAATACTCTTCTTCAAACCCATTCTGAATCTACTGTAAATGATCTAATACACAAACCTAGTCATTTTCCAGACTGCCATTAACTAATTTTTTCACTGAAGTGTAAAGAGTTGCAATTCTGGCTAAATTTTTCATAATTTGCAAAATTACATTTACAGCACAGTTCTGGGAGGAACCAAGCAAGTGATTCTCCCATTTACTCAATGCTAAACCTTGCTTTGTTTTCATTCAGTTTATAACCCAAAGAAAATGCTCTAGGTTGCTGGCTGACAGACTTGAACCCAGCTGACAAAATAAACCAGTCAGAAGTTACAAGGTTACTGTACCTATGCCGTCACTGATATCCTTTTCGTTAAATATCGATCAACTGAAGCATTCCCTATGCCACGACAGAACTACATGAATGGGGTCATTATTTTGAGCCAGCAGGTCAAAAAGACAGCATTTTATTATTTGATACATACTACCAAAGTTTGGCCTCAAAAGAGTTAGCCGTGGCTCAGTGGGTAGCATTCTCGCCTCTGAGTCAGAAGGTTGTGGGTTCAAGTCCCACTCGAGACTTCAGCACAAAAATTTGGCTAACACTCCAGTGCAGCACTGAAGGAGTGCAGCACTATCGGAATGGTCTTTCGATGAGGCCCCATCTGCTCTCTCAGGTAGACATAAAAGAACCCACGGCACTATTTTCAAGAAAAGGGGAATTATCAAGCAACATAATAAAAACATCTTTTGATCATCACATTGCTGTGCACAAATTGGCTGCCACGTTTCCTACATTTCAATAATGACGGCACTTCAAAAGTACTTTGGGACGTCCTGAGGTTGTGAAACATGCTATATAAATGCATATTTTCTTTTCTTTTCTGAATTCTGCTTTATTGGCTGTGCCAAAACACTTCAAGAATCTAAAATAAATCTCATCAGAAAGACATAAATTAAAGGAGGTTCTATGTACCACATAGAAGGTCACAGTCAGCATGGATTTATGAAGGGGAAGTCATGTTTGACAATTTTGCTATAGAGTTCTTTGAGGATGTAACAAACAGGGTGGATGAAGGGGAACCAGTAGATGTGGTGTATTTGGACTTCCAGAAGGCATTTGACAAGGTGTCACATAAAAGGTTACTGCACAAGATAAAAGTTCACGGGGTTGGGGGTGATATATTAGCATGGATAGAGGATTGGCTGACTAACAGAAAACAGAGAGTCGGGATAAATGGTTCATTCTCTGGTTGACAATCAGTAACGAGTGGGGTGCCGCAGGGATCAGTACTAGGACCCCAACTATTTACAATCTAAATTAATGACTTGGAAGAAGGGACTGAGTGTAACATAGCCAAGTTTGCTGACGATACAAAGATGGGAGGAAAAGCAGTGTGTGAGGAGGACACAAAAATCTGCAAAAGGACATAGACAGGCTAAGTGAGTGGGAAAAAATTTGGCAGATGGAGTATAATGTTGGAAAGTGTGAGGTCATGCACTTTGGCAGAAAAAATTTAAGAGCAAGTTATTATTTAAATGGAGAAAGATTGCAAAGTGCTGCAGTACAGCAAGACCTGGGGGTACTTGTGCATGAAACACAAAAGGATAGTATGCAGGTACAGCAAGTGATCAGGAAGGCCAATGCTATCTTGGCCTTTATTGCAAAGGGGATGCAGAATAAAAGCAGGGAAGTCTTGCTATAGCTATACAAGGTTTTGGTGAGGCCACACCTGGAATACTGTGTGCAGTTTTGTTTTCCATATTTACGAAAGGATATACTTGCTTTGGAGGCAATTCAGAGAAGGTTCACTAGGTTGATTCCGAAGATGAGGGGGTTGACTTATGAGTTAAGGTTGAGTTGGTTGGGCCTCTACTCACTGGAATTCAGAAGAATGAGAGGTGATCTTATCGAAACATATAGGATTATGAGGGTGCTTGACAAGGTGGATGCAGAGAGGATGTTTCCACTGATGGGGGAGACTAGAACTAGAGGGCATGATCTTAGAATAAGGGGGCGCCCATTTAAAACAGAGAAGGGGAGAAATTTCTTCTCAGAGGGTTGTAAATCTGTGGAATTCGCTGCCTCATAGAGTGTGGAAGATGGGGCATTGAATAAAGTTAAGACAGAAATAGACAGTTTCTTAAACGATAAAAGGGATAAGGGGTTATGGGAAACGGGCGGGGAAGTGGAGCTGAGTCCATGATCAGATCAGCCATGATCTTATTGAATGGCAGAGCAGGTTCGAGGGGCTGTATGACCTACTCCTGTTCCTTTTTCTTATGTTCTTATGTTCTTACTGTCCCAAATTGAAATGCTCAGATTCAAGCACTATTGTGGTGTAATGATACAGAAGAAATTATTTGTTAATTGTGTATCATTGCATCGGCAAAATCTAAGCGCTGTATCAATGGTACAATTAAACAACCACTTAAATAGGGAAGTGGGCAAGTCTGCAAGATGGAGTTGTAAGCTAATAATCGGCTGCTAAATATAAAAGCTTCTTTTCAACCAAAATAAATCTAATTGTTTTTCCTTTATCATCGGACAAACGCTCTACAGTAAATATGGAAATCTCCACACAGTAGTAGTGAGGTTGGGGACAACATCAAACAAGAAATTAGGGATGCGTGCAATAAAGGTACAGCAGTTATCATGGGCGACTTTAATCTACATATTGATTGGGCTAACCAAAATGGTAGCAATGCGGTGGAGGAGGATTTCCTGGAGTGTATTAGGGATGGTTTTCTAGACCAATATGTCGAGGAACCAACTAGAGGGCTGGCCAGCCTAGACTGGGTGTTGTATAACGAGAGGATTAATTAGCAATCTTGTTGTGTAAGGCCCTTGGGGAAGGGTGACCATAATATGGTAGAATTCTTTATTAAGATGGAGAGCGACACAGTTAATTCAGAGATTAGGGTGCTGAACTTAAGGAAAGGAAACTTCGATGGTATGAGATGTGAATTGGCTTGAATAGACTGGCGAGTGATACTTAAAGGGTTGACGGTGGATAGGCAATTGCAAACATTTAAAGATCACATGGATGAACTTCAAAAATTGTACATCCCTGTCTGGAGTAAACATAAAAGAGGGAAGGTAGCTCAACTGTGGCAAATAAGGGAAATTAAGGATTGTGTTAAATCCAAGGAAGAGACATATAAATTGGCCAGAAAAAGCAGCAAACCTGAGGACTGGGAAAATTTTATAATACAGCAGAGGACAAAGGGTTTAATTAGGAGGGGGAAAATAGAGTACAAGAGGAAGCTTGCTGGGAACATAAAAACTGACTGCAAAAGCTTTTATAGATGTGAAGAGAAAAAGATTAGTGAAAACAAACGTACGTTCCTTGCAGTCAGATTCAGGTGAATTTATAATGGGGAACAAAGAAATGGCGGACCAGTTAAACAAATACTTTGGTTCTGTTTTCACGAAGAAATACACAAATAACCTCCTGGAAATACTAGGGGACCGAGGATTTAGTGAGAAGGAGGAACTGAAGGAAATCATTATTAGGCGGGAAATCGTGTTAGAGAAATTGATGGGATTGAAGGCCGATAAATCCCCGGGGCCTGATAGTCTGCATCCCAGAGTACTTAAGGAAGTAGCCCTAGAAATAGTGGATGCATTGGTGATCATTTTCCAACAGTCGATCGACTCTGGATCAGTTCCGATGGACTAGAGGGTAGCTAATGTAACACCACTTTTTAAAGAAAGGAGGGAGAGAGAAAACGGGTAATTATAGACCGGTTAGCCTGACATTGGTAGTGGGGAAAATGTTGGAATCAATTATTAAAGATGAAATAGCAGCACATTTGGAAAGCAGTGACGGGATCGATCCAAGTCGGCATGGATTTATGAAAGGGAAATCCTGCTCGACAAATCTTCTAGAATTTTTTGAGGATGTAACTGGTAGAGTGGACAAGGGAGAACCAGTGGATGTGGTGTATTTGGACTTTCAAAAGGCTTTTGACAAGGTCCCACACAAGAGATTGGTGTGCAAAATTAAAGCACATGGTATTGGGGTAGTGTACTGACGTGAATAGAGAACTGGTTGGCAGACAGGAAGCAGAGAGTCGGGATAAACGGGTCCTTTTCAGAATGGCAGGCAGTGACTAGTGGAGTACCGCAGGGCTCAGTGCTGGGACCTCAGCTATTTACAATATACATTAATGATTTGGATGAGGGAATTGTGTGTAATATCTCCAAATTTGCAGATGACACTCAGCTGGGTGGCGGTGTGAGCTGTGAGGAGAACGCTAAAAGGCTGCAGGGTGACTTAGACAGGTTAGGTGAGTGGGCAAACATGTGGCAGATGCAGTATAATGTGAATAAATGAAAGGTTAATCACTTTGGTGGCAATATTCTGCCTTTGTGTTTTTATCTGAATGGCGGCAGATTAGGAAAAGGGGAGGTGCAACGAGACCTTGGTGTCATGGTACATCAGTCATTGCAAGTTGGCATGCAGGTACAGCAGGCGGTGAAGGCGACAAATGGTATGTTGGCCTTCATAGCTAGGGGATTTGAGTATAGGAGCAGGGAGGTCTTACTGCAGTTGTACAGGGCCTTGGTGAGGCCTCACCTGGAATATTGTGTTCAGTTTTGGTCTCCTAATCTGAGGAAGGACGTTCTTGCTATTGAGGGAGTGCAGCGAAGGTTCATCAGGCTGATTCCCGGGATGGCAGGACTGACATATGAGGAGAGACTGGATCGACTGGGCCTGTATTCACTGGAGTTTAGAAGGATGAGAGGAGATCTCATAGAAACATATAAAATTCTGACGGGACTGGACAGGTTAGATGCAGGAAGAATGTTCCCGATGTTGGGGAAGTCCAGAACCAGGAGATATAGTCTAAGGATAAGGGGTCAGCCATTTAGGACTGAGATGAGGATAAACTTCTTCACTCTACAGAGAGTTGTTGATGCCAGTTCATTGGATATATTCAAGAGAGAGTTAAATATGGCCCTTACGGCTAAAGGGATCAAGGGGGTATGGAGAGAAAGCAGGAAAGGGGCACTGAGGTGAATGATCAGCCATGATCTTACTGAATGATGGTGCAGGCTTGAAGGGCCGAATGGCCTACTCCTGCACCTATTTTCTATGTTTCAAGCGCCCAATAACTATGAGAGCACCTCTGATGAGAAATATGTGCTCATGTGTATGATGCATTACATACTTCCCTATTTCTAATGTGTTTTTGCTAGTGTCCATGATCTTGTTTAGATCATCATAACCACTGGGAAGCTCTCTTTGATAATCATTAAGCAACAGCTGAAAACTACTCTTGGTAAAACAGCTCACTGCCCAAGAGCTTCATCTGAAAAGGTATACAGATCTATTAAGTTCCCGTTAAATACAGTTAATTCATTCCTTCTGTGCAGATAGATATAATGAAATGCTCTAGTTTGTAACATGTTTCCCAATGCTGCTGGGATAATGAAAATGACTGTAGAAGAGAGAGTCAAAACTTACACATTTTGCAACCCAAGGCAAATAATGCAGATTGTATTTGGATATTGCATTCTGTTACAACTGTGGGGGTGAACAGAGCGAGAGAGGGACTTTGTAAACACCTTCCATTGAAAGTATGAATAATTTGGTTCGTGGCAATGCTAGTCTAAATTATACAGATGAAAGTTATCAGCTTGACAAGTGCCAGATTGGCTCAGCAGTAGCAGCCTCACCCGAGAGGCAGAAGATCGTGGGTTCAGGGCACGAGCATATAATCTAGGTTGACACCTTAGTGCTGCAGTGAGAGCTTTACAATGTCAAAGGTATCATCTTTCAAATGAGATGTTAAACCAGGCTCAGGCGAGTGGGAAAGATCCCAGGGTTCTATTCGAAGAGGAGCAGGGAGGTTGTCTTGGCCAACACTCACTCAACCAACATCACCCAAAATAGATTAACAGCTTATTTATCTCACTGCTGTTTGTGGGACTTTACCGTGCATAAATTAGCTACACACATTTGCCAACAAAACAAAATATATAAGAACATAAGAGATAGGAGCAGGAGTAGGCTATTTGGCCCCTCAAGCCTGCTCCACCATTCAGTAAGATCATGGCTGATCTGATCATGGACTCCGCTCCACTTCCCTGTCGGCCTTGAATATATTCAATGACCCAGCCTCCCCAGCTCTCTGGGACAGAGAATTCCATAGATTTACAACCCTCAGAAGAAATTTCTCCTCATCCCAATTTTAAATAGGTGACCCCTTATTCTGAGACTATGCCCCCTAGTTCTAGTTTCCGCTATGAGTGGAAATATCCTCTCTGCATCCACCTTGTCGAGCCCCCACCCCCCATTATCTAATATGTTTCGACAAGATCACCTCTCATTCTTCTCGACTCCAATAAGTATATAAACACACATTTTTTTCTCTGATGTGCCAATGGCCTTTTCCAGTTCCACATTTCCTTCTTACTTCACTTCCAAAACTTAATACAATTGACTATACCGTGTAGCATCAAAAATGTAATTTAAAAAAAAAAGAGTGCAAATAATGGATGATCTCCCACCCGGCCCCACTCAAACCACAAAAGTTTCAAAAATCTCCATTGCTCATGGTTCCTTTTTGAAACATTGCAACTTGCCAGCAGCATTTGTGGCAGTCACTCCTGCAAAACTGACTGACAGGTCTAAAAGATAAGTAAACATACACAGTGATCAGTCTACAGTTTTAAATAGAGTCGTCCTGATGACATGTTACAAGAGCGAATAGCAAATCAGTTATGGACATCTAAACCCAGTGCTTTATCATTAATTTACTATCGTCTCCACACAATGAACAACATGTTGCCAGTTGGAAGAGCTGAAATTACATCGACTGAATACTTCATAGTATTCATTGTCACAGGACTACTCCACAACAATTGTCACAGGAGGGTGTAACAAAGGAAAGATTCTCCAGTTTGGAAGCACAAATTATGAAGAGAAAGAATGCTCTATAGCCCCACTTTGTAAGTTTTTTTTCTCTCCTTTCTTCTCGGTTCTTCCACCCTAGCACAGCACAGTGCTCCTGATGGAGCCAGGAAAGCCTTTGCAGATGCCACGAGAAACTGTGCGGATTGAATCACCCCTCTAAAATGCCTCATCAGAAAGTTCAGCTAAAATTGGGGGAAAAAAATCGGCAAGACTGAATCTACAGATCCCAAAATGAATTTGAAGGCCACTTATTTTAAGCTTATTTTGAAAGTTTAAGAACTAATTATTTCAAAAAGTAGGAGGCAAGAGACCATGGAGGGATTGGGAAGTATGGGTAAGAATCTTAGGTTGCTTCTCTGGGGTTTAGGAAGCCAGTGGAAGATGCCAAGGACGAGGGTGATACTGTATTACTGTAGATGGTAACACGGGCCACTGTCTACCAGCTAATGTGTAATTTATGAAGAGTGCAATGTGGGGGGGGGGGGGGGGCGAAGAAATAATCAGCATTTCACCCAGTCACGGGGTGATAAAAGCTTGAACTCGGGTTCCTGGTTACAGTGCAATGGAGTCAAGATCAATGCTACAAAAGGAGAAGCAGCAATATTGTGAAAGACTGAAATCTGAGGTTTTTCTTATTTCCTTAATGCTCAATATTCATCATCCTCTTGCAATTTAGTTTAAAATAATTTTATACATTTACCTTTATCATACCTCTGTATAAACAACACTTAAGCATCTCCCTTCAAGGCTGAAAAGCCCAAGTTTCTCGAGTCTTTCCTCCCAACTCAGAGCTCGAACACTAGGGATTAACTTCATGGCCCTTCTCTGCACTGCTGCCAAAATGTTTCCCTTGTACCCCAGTGACCAGAATTGCACACTGTCCTCCAGAGATGGTCTGTCCAGAGCACTCAACAGTTTGGTCGCAAGTTACTTCCTCTAACTTGTATTCTGTTGTTTTGGCTATATAGTTCAAAATTCAATTGGCTTTGCTGATTCCTGCTCTACACTGATTTGGTCTGTTGAGCAGCAAGTCGAGTAACACTCAGAAATCTCTTCCAATTTCATCTTTAGCTATTTCAACACCATTCATGAAATACGTGCCAACCATTTTCCCCTCACATGTGCAGCATTTTGTTCTCGTCGACATTAAATTTAATCTGCCATTGTTCTGGCTATTTGCATATTTCACTGGCTGTGCCATTGCCAGGAGTGGATTTCTGCATCACTTGGTGACTGAATACAGAAGTTTCAGTAATTCTTCAGATAATTTAATAGACGTAAATTCCAGCATTGTTCTCAAGAATTGCGGAAATGTTTTCACCTGCTCCCAATTTTCTTCTATTTTTCTCTCCTCTTCTGAAGGCTTTGATTCATCCAAGGCCATGGCTCCATGATAGCAACTCTCTGCCAATTCCTTGCCCAAGTAGTCATGGTCCCGGTCTCAAGTTGAGAAAGTGATTGGTGGTAACTTATTTAGCCATGAAGGCATCGCAACTAGCCCGGATGTCCAGACAACTTTTGGGTTGGGAGAGCCCTCTGACAGCACTCGAATCCTGATATTTTTCACCCCTCTCTCCCTGACCAAGAACACTAATGTAAAAAAGCACACACTGTTGTGTTGGCTGAAGTTAGCTAATGGATCAGGAATTGAATGTGAAATCTTCCTCGTCTGAATGGCTCTGTATCACACCATTGCAGACCACCAAGGCAACAGCAGAAAGTCTAAAGATTCAAAACATGAAGGTAAATTAAACTTTAAACAAAACAACAATAATTTGCATTTATAGAGCGGCTTTAAACGTAGTGGACCATCCCAATGTGGTTCAAAGGGGCACCAGCAAACAACATTTTACACCGAGCCACATGAGACATTCGGACATATACCATAAGAGGCAAGGAGTGCCTTAAAAGGAGGCGGAGAGGTTTAGGGAGGGAATTCCAGAGCTTCGGGCCTAGGCAGCTGAAGGCATGGCTGTCAGTGGTGTAACAATGAAAATCGGGGAATTGGAGTCAACCATATATCTCAGGGTTGTAGGGCTGGAGGAGGTTGAAGTGATTGGGAGGGGCGAGGCCATGGAGAGATTTGAAAACAAGGATGAGAATTATTTTTTTAAATCGTGATGTTGCCGGACTGCGAGCCAATGTAGGTCAGCGAGCACAGGAGTGATAGGTGAGCAGGATTTGGTGCGTGTTTGGATATGGGCAACAGAGCTTGGGAAAGAAGAAAGTAACTGCATAAAAATCTCTATAATAATCGAGAGGGTACAGACATGATTCACTCGGCTGATTCCGGAGATGAGGGGGTTACCTTATGATGATAGATTGAGTAGACTGGGTCTTTACTTGTTGGAGTTCAGAAGGATGAGGGGTGATCTTATAGAAACATTTAAATTAATGAAAGGGATAGACAAGATAAAGGCAGAGAGGTTGTTTCCATGAGTCGGGGAGACTAGAACTAGGAGGCACAGCCTCAAAATACGGGGCAGCCAATTTAAAACCGAGTTGAGAAGGAATTTCTTCTCCCAGAGGGTTGTGAATCTGTGGAATTCTATGCCCAGGGAAGCAGTTGAGGCTAGCTCATTGAATGTATTCAAATCACAGATAGATTTTTAACCAATAAGGGAATTAAGGGTTATGGGGAGCGGGCGGGTAAGTGGAGCTGAGTCCACGGCCAGATCATCCATGATCTTGTTGAATGGCGGAGCAGGCTCGAGGGGCTAGATGGCCTACTCCTGTTCCTAATTCTTATGTTCTTATGTAATAAAGATTACTTCTCGAAATACAAATGCCAATACGGTTATCAACACTATATAAAATTAGAATTCTCAATTAGACCCATCAAATATAGAAAGGTACCAAAGTTGTGATGAGTTACTCTGAACCAAGAGATTCTGCATTGTGTTAGAATCAAATTACAAGCTTTTTATGTAAAAACTTCAAATATTACTTCAGAACCTTATGTTTGACTATTAGCTAACTTAATTTTGCATATAGTTGGTGCTTCAGCAAGCCAAACACACAAGGCTAAAAGTCAAATCTTTAAATATTAATCTTATTATATAATTTCTAAACATCTAGTTAATCAATGCCAAGGCGTGCGCTCATAATGGCCAACAGGGATTTGTACGTCAATTCAAGATATCACAATTTGGCTAGTTTATTGAACATCAGTGTTGGGGCCTTCATTTACTGCCTCTTTAGTGTAAAAAATGATCAATCTACTGTTTCTGCATCACTACCCTGTTTAATGTACCACGATATACAGCACAATCCAACCAGTGTTCATAAATAACTCATGGTAGATGGATTCTCCAACAGATTTTCATCTTATTCATGCAGGAATTTATATCTTACTAAATGCTTATCTCCTGCATTTTCCATAGGCTAGGATCAGAAACTTATACTTGCTATTTGCTATGAATGGGAGCAGGATGCCACAGGAGTAACAATTACTCTTTTGTGCAATATTGTGCACAGGCTGCTGATCATCATTCCGACCCACAGTGAAAAATACCATGTTGTCAGGCCCCATCATTCAAGCTAAAACTAGTTACATTTATCTGTAGGATTTATAACTATACAGAAACAAAGGAAATACCACAGATAGTCGTGTGTGCACGTGTGTTCTCCCAAAGACATCATTCTTCACAGAAAGTAGTTAACAGTTTAATTTTCAGTGATAAATAGGCATAACATTTCATATGAAAAAGATTTCATTGATATTTTATATTCTGAAGGTCACTGTAACTTCACAAAGGTGCTTACCTAGACAAATAACATTTCTTTTTCTTCAGAATGATTTTTTCAAACACTCAACACTCCGTGCAACACTGTCCAATAATGAATTTACTGATACTCAGCAGACTACACTTTTGATGAGATGTCATCTTAGATTTACAAAGATGATACCAGAACTGAGAGCTTATACCTGTCAGGAAAGACTGAATATGCCAGAGGCTCTTTTCTCAAGAAAAGAGAAGACTGAGAGGTGGTCTAATAGAAGTCTTTAAAAATGTGAAGGGGTTTGATATAGGGTAGACGTAGATGAGATGTTTCCACTTATGGGGGGAGTCCAAAACTAGGGGAATATAAATATAAATGTAGTCACTAATAAATCCAGTAAGAAATTCAGTCGAAACCTTCTTCACCCAGAGAGTGATCAGCATGTGGAACTTGCTACAGAGTAGTTGAGATGAATAGCACAGATGCCTTTATGGGGCAATAAACACATGAGGGAGAAAGGATTCGAAGGATATGCTGATGGGGTTCGATGAATAGGGTGGGAGGAGGGTTATAAACACCGCCATAGTTGGGCTGAATGGTCTGTTTCTGTGCTATAATTTCTATGTCATTCTATATAAAATGCAATATAATAAATGAGAATGCAGATGGGCCAGTGATTTGCATGGACAGAGAAGTGAAGGGTCATTTTTTTTTTTGAGGAGGGCATCGATGTTAGTGGTTTTGTAAGGGAGGCGACCCAATGTTAGCTACCATCTTTTGGATGAGACTTTAAATTAACGATCCACATGGGCCTGAAAGATCAAAAAGCAACAGGGAGTCTGCCAAGTGTCCTGGCCAAAATTATTTCCTGAACTAGTACCAAGCACAGATCAACTGGTCATTTATCTCATTAACTGTGTGAGATCTTGCTACGTGCCAATAGATTACTACATTTCTGATGAATGATCATCAACCTGAAACATTAATTCTGTTTCCCTCTCCACAGATGCTGCTTGACCTGCTGAGTATTTTCAGCATTTTCTGTTTTTATTGCTCATCATAGGCGGTCCGTCGAACGAGGATGACTTGCTTCCATGAGTTCCTAAATATATCCATCTAACAACAGTGACTGCTATTGAAAGTAGCTAATTACCTGTAAAGTGCTTTGGGATATTCTGAGGTTGTGATGTGACAATTTTTGAGCAGCAGTTCTGTGTTTGCTATTTGCAATATGAAATTCTTTACCACAAGTGGCTACTGAGTCAATAACAATGGTCGAGAAGAAATTAGTTCAACGGTGGAAAAAAATAAGCCAAAAAGCTGGGGAAAACAGCAGGGAAATGTGGTTAAAGTAGATAACTCCAGTGGGAGTGTTAGCAAAGCATATTGAGTCAATCCTCCCTGTGGCCAAGGAGCTCCTCCCAGAACCACAGTGCAGATTTCGTCTCCCTATGGACATGATCTTTGCAGCGCGACAACTGCAGGAAAAATGCAAGGAGCAGCGCCAGCCCTTCTACATGGTCTTCTTCGACCTTACAAAGGTCTTTGACACTGTCAATCGCAAGGTTCTTTGGAGCGTCCTCCTCCGTTTCGGACGCCCCCAAAAGTTTATCAACAGCCTTCTCCTGCTCCACGATGACATGCAGGCCGCGGTCCTTACCAACGGATCCATTACAGACCCAATCCACGTCCGGACCGGGGTCAAACAGGGCTGTGTCATCACTCCAACCCTCTTCTCAATCTTCCTCGCTGCCATGCTCCACCTTGCAGTCAACAAGCTCCCCCGCTGGAGTGGAACTAAATTACAGAACCAGTGGGAAGCTGTTTAACCTATGTCGCCTCCGGGCCAGGTCCAAGATCATCCCAACCTCTGTCGTTGAGCTACAGTATGCAGATGACGCCTGCATCTGCGCACATTGAGGCTGAACTCCAGGATATAGTATTTACTGAGGTATATGAAAGCATGGGCCTTATGCTAAACATCCGTAGGACAAAGGTCCTCCACCAGCCTGTCCTCGCCGCACAGCACTGCCCCCCAGTCATCAAGATCGACGACGCGGCCCTCGACAACGTGGACCATTTCCCATATCTCAGGAGCCTCCGGTCAACAAAAGCAGACATTGATGCGGAGATTCAACACCGCCTCCAGTGCAGCCTTCGGCCACCTGAGGAAAAGTGTTCGAAGACCAGGACCTTAAATCTATCACCAAGCTCATGGTCTACAAGGCTGTAGTAATACCCGCCCTCCTGTATGGATCAGAGGCATGGACGATATACAGAAGACACCTCAAGTCACTGGAGATATATCACCAACGATGTCTCCGCAAGATCCTGCAAATCACCTGGGAGGACAGACGCACCAACATCGGTGTCCTCGTCCAGGCTAATATCCCCAGCATTGAAGCAGTGACCACACTCGATTAGCTTCGTTGGGCAGGCCACATAGTTTGCATGCCAAACACAAGACTCCCAAAGCAAGTGCTCGATGTGGAGTTCCTTCATGGCAAACAAGCCAAAGGTGGGCAGCGGAAACGTTACAAGGACACGCTCAAAGTCTCCCTGATAAAGTGCAATATCACCACTGACACCTGGGAATCCCTGGCCAAAGACCGCCCTAAGTGGAGGAAGTGCATCCGGGAGGGCGAAGAGTACTTCGCATCTCAATGCAGAGAGCGTGAAGAGGTCAAGCGAAGGCAGCGTGCGGCAAATCAGTCCCACCCACCCCTTCCCTCGGCGAATGTCCGTCCCACCTGTGACAGAGTCTGCGGCTCTCGTATTGGACTGTTCAGCCACCAAAGAACTCACTTCAGGAGTGGAAACAAGTCTTCCTCGATTCCGAGGGACTGCCTATGATGATGATGATTGAATCAATCGTGTCCTTCGGCACTGAACTTGCTTATGATTCTTAAGTCTGCAAAGACAATGTCACTCTAGGATCAATAGGATTGTGGAAATGGGGAGAAAGTGATGGTCTTTACCTACATTTGCACCACTCACTCCTGGGCATCATGTTGCTTATAACTGCAAATCTGAATAGAATGTGCAAGTTTACAAATTTCGTACAATCTGCAAGACATCGGACAACGGACGAGTGCTGATTTTAAATTCATATATGGAAAAGAGACGGCCTTGCTCAATTCACTGATAGAAAATTGAGCAAGAGTTTGCACAAAATACAGTCACTCAATTCAGTTAACGAAGGACAACTCATTACATCATTTTACAAGAAATGCATGGGTGCATATACATTCCAGCCCTCATTAATATTTCTAATGTTTTGCAATCTTGCACATTTTGTACTAACTATCTGATTTGGGGATTAGAACGAAAGGAATTAGCCACCACTCAATTCAAAATTTCATGACAGCTGTAATTATCAGTCTCCGAGAAGCTCAAAAAGAAAATGCCAGTTATCTATTAATCATACACAATAAGCATTTTAATCAAAAGTGCCTCGCTGAAGGCTTAAAAAGTTCTTACTTTCTACTGTTGCATTATTTGAAGATACTTAATTGATGTGTCCCTGTTTCTGGCAGAGTTACAGAATACAGATACAGAAGACAGGTTCTTTTCATTATGAAATATTCAGTAACAACTGCTCCCCCACACACAAAAAGAAACAGGATTGCAAGCTACCAAACCACCTCCACAACAACACCCATGTTGTTGAAGGCTCACAAAACATCGCCATAATACCCTAGATACGTTTCAGGAAGTTAGGCAAGAATTAATCCCCTTGATTTGTAATGTTCTAAGGTGGCAAATTGTGTCCTCTCTACTAATGCACGACAATACTCGCATATGTTCTGCATAAATTACCTTTCTGCTGGAAATAAAACAAGTTAGTTTTCTGAAGCAGGAAAAAAAAAAGCAGACAAAATAAAGAGATCAATACAGAAATTGGAGGCTTTATAACTATTTGGCTAGCTGTAAACCAAGCAGCACATTACAAGTTTGGCTTGCTACGTGACCTCTGAAGGCATTAAGTATCACCACGGTGGTACTGGAGTCACATATAAGGCAAGGACAGCAGGTTTCCCTCTTGAAAGGACATTGTGAACCAGTTGGGTTTTTACAACAATCCGTCGGCTCCATGGTCACTTTTATTTTTTTTTAAATGGAGACCTACTTATTATGAAGATTTTTTTTTAAACTGAATTCAAATCCTTACAACTGTCAAGCAGGGATTTGAACTCAAAGTCTCTAGATTATTTGCATTTATATAGAGCCATTAACGTAGGAAAACGTCCCAAGGAACTTCACAGGTGCGTAATCAGACAACTGTCATTGAATCAAAGCAGATATTGGGATGAGTGCCCGACTTCTTCCCCAAAGTTGGTCTTGATCTAAAGAACGACTACAGATTTTAAAACCATTAAAAGTTTAATTTGCACAATTACAAACAGAATGCATGCTAAAAAGCTGATTGAGTGTGGAAATATAACATTAGCCCTAGACTCACTGGTGTTAGCAGGCCCAATGTTACTTTGTATTCTTTTTATTTTACTGCTGGCTCAAACAAAGGGAGGAATGGGCACTTCATATTCCTGGCTACAATATATTCAGGAAAGATAGGGAAGGGAAAAAAACAGGAGGAGAGGATGGGTAGCAGTATTGATCAAAGATACTGTTACAGCACGAGAAATGGAAGATGTACTTGCATTCAAAGACAGAACTTATTTGATTAGAATTAAGGAACAATAGAGGTGCCATTTCACTGCTGGCCACAAATAGTGGTAAGGAGATAGAGGAGCATATTTGCGGGCAAATTCCAGAATGATGCACAAACTTTAGAGTAGTGATAAGGGGGGACTTCGATTGTCTTAATATCACTTTGGAAAAGAATAGTGTAAAGGACAGTGCAAGGGGCATAAGAGAAAGGAATTCCTTAAGTGTGGACAAGAGAACTTCCTCGATCAGTACGTTTCCAGCACAAAGAAGGAGGAAGCAGCGCTGGGAATGAAGTGGGGCAAGTGTAACATGTTTCAGTGGGGGAACATTTGGGAAACATTGATCACAATGTCATCTGGTTTTGAGTAGTTATGGAAAAGGACATGGAAAAATCAACAGTGAAAATACTCAACTGGAGGAGGGTTGGATCTGGCCCAGGTGGATTAGAATCAAAGACTGGGGGATAAAACATGAAATGAGCAATGGGAGCACTTTAAACAAGAGATAGTTTGGGTACAGACTAGACACATTCCAACAAGGGGGATATAATAAATGTTGGATTCATAATTTAGTAGAGAACCAAACTATATCCAAAAAGTACAAGGAAGAACTGAATAAGGAAATAAGAGGGGCAAAGAGCATGTATGAGAATAGATTAGCAGAAAAGGGAACCAAAAGTCTTTTATAAACATATAAATATTCAAAGGGTAGTCAAAGGAAAGGTGGAGCAACTGTCTTTGCGAAAGAGGATGTTTTTGCCAATGTCACAGTAAAGGAGGTGGTATATGAGAAAGGTTATAGGATAAAAATAGATAAAAGAGGTACTTAGCGATTGGCAGTAATCAAAGTAGAAAAGTCACCCGGTCCAGATGGGATGGATCCTAGGTTGCCGAGAGAAGGAAACATAGAAACATAGAAACATAGAAAATAGGTGCAGGAGTAGGCCATTCGGCCCTTCGAGCCTGCACCACCATTCAATGAGTTCATGGCTGAACATGCAACTTCAGTACACCATTCCTGCTTTCTCGCCATACCCTTTGATCCCCCTAGTAGTACGGACTACATCTAACTCCTTTTTGAATATATTTAGTGAATTGGCCTCAACAACTTTCTGTGGTAGAGAATTCCACAGGTTCACCACTCTCTGGATGAAGAAGTTTCTCCTCATCTCAGTCCTAAATGGCTTACCTCTTATCCTTAGTCTGTGACCCCTGGTTCTGGACTTCCCCAACATTGAGAACATTCTTCCTGCATCTAACCTGTCTAAACCTGTCAGAATTTTAAACGTTTCTATGAGCTCCCCTCTCATTCTTCTGAACTCCAGTGAATACAAGCCCAGTTGATCCAGTCTTTCTTGATATGTCAGTCCCACCATCCCGGGAATCAGTCTGGTGAACCTTCGCTGCACTCCCTCAATAGCAAAAATGTCCTTCCTCAAGTTAGGAGACCAAAACTGTACACAATACTCCAGGTGTGGCCTCACCAAGGCCCTGTACAACTGTAGCAACACCTCCCTGCCCCTGTACTCAAATCCCCTCGCTGTGAAGGCCAACATGCCATTTGCTTTCTTAACCACCTGCTGTACCTGCATGCCAACCTTCAATGGCTGATGTACCATGACACCCATGTCTCGTTGCACCTCCCCTTTTCCTAATCTGTCACCATTCAGATAATAGTCTGTCTCTCTGTTTTTACCACCAAAGTGGATAACCTCACATTTATCCACATTATATTCATCTGCCATGCATTTGCCCACTCACCTAACCTATCCAAGTCACTCTGCAGCCTCATAGCATCCTCCTCGCAGCTCACACTGCCACCCAACTTAGTGTCAGCCGCAAATTTGGAGATATTACATTTAATCCCCTCGTCTAAATCATTAATGTACAATGTAAACAACTGGGGCCCCAGCATAGAACCTTGCGGTACCCCACTAGTCACTGCCTGCCATTCTGAAAAGTACCCATTTATTCCTACTCTTGCTTCCTGTCTGACAATCAGTTCTCAATCCATGTCAGCACACTACCCCCAATCTCATGTGCTTTAACTTTGCACATTAATCTCTTGTGTGGGACCTTGTCAAAAGCCTTCTGAAAGTCCAAATACACCACATCAACTGGTTCTCCCTTGTCCACTCTACTGGAAACATCCTCAAAGAAATTCCAGAAGATTTGTCAAGCATGATTTCCCTTTCACAAATCCATGCTGACTTGGACCTATCATATCACCTCTTTCCAAATGCGCAGGAAGTATGAAAATTGTGAAGGCTCTGGCCAAAATCTTACGATCCTCCTTAGATATGGTAGTGGTGTCACAAGACTGGAGGACTGCAAATGTTACACCCCTGTCCAAAAGAGGCGATAAGGATAAACCCGGCAATTACTGACCAATGAACCTAGCATCAGTGATGAGGAAACCTTTAGAGACATTAATCCGGGACAAAATTAATTGGCACTTGGAAAAGTATGGGTTAAAAAATGAAAGCCAGTACGGATTTGTTAAAGACAAATCACGTTTGACTAAATTGACTGTGCTCCTTTATGAGGTAGCAGAAGGTTGACGAGGGTAGTGCGGTTGATGGACTTTCAAAAGGTATTTGATAAAGTACCACATAAAAGACTTTCGGAAAATTGAAGCCCATGGAATTAAAGAGACAGTGGCTGCATGGATACAAAATTGGCTAAGTAACGAGTAATGGTGAACGGTTGTTTTTCAGACTGGAGAGAAATGTGCTACTTTTTCAATGCACACCCCAAATCATTTGAAATTGAATGTAAAAATTTTGTATGACAGCACACCCTGCAATCCTCTAGGTAAGTGTATATTGACAGCCTATTTCACTGTACGGGGCGTTTACAATGTAAGACTGTAAGACTAACTCAACCCCAGGATTATGAAGAGATTTGTAAACCATTCGTATTTTATCCTTGCAGTTTGTCATGATCAAAATCTTTTGTTTGAATTATTTCCTTCTCGGTGTTTATCTATGGCTACCATTATCCTACAGATGTCAATCTCGCACTGATATTTATGTGCAATGTGCTGTCAGCAGATCCAAACTAAATCATTTACTGCAGTTTGAACTGAGTTCATGACAAAAGCACACTTCCCATGTGTGCTTGATGTCTGCACAGAACTCTACTTGCTTATTTTTCAATGTTAGAAGAGAGGCGAGACCATCTGATATTAAAAAAAGCGAAGTAGATATAGCTTCTTCGAAATCCAACACAGACTCACACCAGGCTGGAATTAGACTACACCCGGTGTGAAGCCCAAGCATGACAGGCTGCCTACCATCAGTAGTCTCGCAACTCATGGCTTTGGTACCAGACCAACCAGCTGATTCCAAAAGGTACACAGCCACTAGTTCATCAATGCATACCCCAAACCACTTCAACCCGGAGAGTCCAGAAGAGAGCCCGAGAGAGAGCGGGAGAGCCCGAGAGAGAGCGGGAGTCCCCGACTTTGGTGAGATCAGAGGCCAGGAGTCCAAGGAGAGGAGGGCTGGAGGGAGGCGAGGAATTCACTTCTGATGAGGATCTCACAGCCCTCGTCCGGGCAGGTAAGTGGTTGGCTATTTGATTGGTAAGTATCTCTCTTTTTCGTTTTAATTACATTTTAATTAACTAAGTCTAATTAGAGGGATGGCAGGGCAACTCAGTCCTGCGGCATGTGGGAAGTCCTGGACGCTTCGCGTTTCGGAGCTTGAATGGCGGCTGGAGTCAATACGGTGTATCCGCGAGGCTCGAGCTACGTGGATAGCACGTTTCAGGAGGTGGTCACCCCGCAGCTTACAAGCATGCAGGTAGAGGAGAAGTGGGTGACCACCAGATGGAGTAAGAATGCTAGACAGGAATCCCCCAGTGAGTCCATCTCGCTTTCAAACCGATATACTCTTCTGAGTATCGGTAAGGACGATGGTGCCTCTGGGGAGTGCAGCCAGAGCCAATTCCAAGGCACCACGGATGGCTCAACTGCACAGGGGGGAGGGACGAAGAATAAAAGAGCTCGAGTGATAGGGGATTCTATAGTCAGGGAAACAGACAGTCATTTCTGCGGCCGTAGATGTGACTCCTCAATGGTTTTGTGCCTCCCTGGTGCCAGGGTCAAGGATGTCACAGTGCAGACGCAGGGCATTCTGGGCGGGAAGAGGGTAAACAGCTAGAGGTCGTGGTCCATATCAGGACCAACGACATAGGTAAAATAAGCATCCTCCTTGCAGCTCACACCGCCACCCAGTATAGTGTCATCTGCAAACTTGGAGATATTGCACTCAATTCATTCATCTAGATCATTAATGTATATTGTAAAGAGCTGGGGT
This sequence comes from Pristiophorus japonicus, assembly GCF_044704955.1. Classification (NCBI taxonomy): domain Eukaryota; kingdom Metazoa; phylum Chordata; class Chondrichthyes; family Pristiophoridae; genus Pristiophorus; species Pristiophorus japonicus. Next base: position 252,019,559 of record NC_091981.1, read on the forward strand.
CCCAGCAATGAGCCCTGCGGCACCCCACTAGTCATTGCCTGCCATTCTGAAAAGGACCAGTTTATCCCTACTCTCTGCGTCCTGTCTGCCAACCAGTTCTCTATCCACGTCAGTACATTACCTCCAATATTATATTCTTTAATTATGCACGCCAATCTCTTGTGTGGGACCTTGTCAAAAGCCTTTTGAAAGTCCAAATACACCACATCCACTGGTTCTCCCTTGTCCACTCTACTAGTTACATCCTCAAAAAATTCTAGAAGATTTGTCAAGCATGATTTCCCTCTCTGCACGATTGCAGAGTAAATCCCCCCCCAGGGTGTTCATTATACAATATCAGAACTTCCGTCAGCTTTTCGAAAACCATATTGTTCGGTAATTGAGCCCACGTCCTTTGTAATATCTTGCCACCTCATTGAAAAAGGAAAGTAACAATGGGAGGAAGCATTTTCAAAGCAAGTGTCATATCCACTTATCTGACCCATATCCATAAACTTTTTATAGCATCCTTGTTTGGAGAAATAATTCTTACAACTTGCATTTACATACCTGTAGCACATTTAGTGCAGTGAAATGTCCCAAGGCACTTCACAGGAGCACAATCAGAAAAAAATTGAAATAGAGCCAAAGCAAATATTACGGCAGGTGACTAAAAGCTTGGTCAAAGAGGTAGACTTTAAAGAGTATCTTAAAAGGATAAAGAGGTGGCGAGGCGGAGAGGTTTATGAAGGGAATTCTAGAATTAGGGCCTAGACGACTGAAGGCATGACCAATGGTGGAGCAAAGGAAGTGGGCGATGCACTAGAGATCAGAGTTGGAGGAGCACAGATTTCTCGAAATGTTATAGGGCTGGAGGAGGTTACATAGATAGGGAGGGGCGAGGCCATAGAAGGATTTGAACACAAGGATGAGTATTTTTTTTTTATATAATCGAGGTGTTGGGTGAACTGGGAGCCAATGTAGGTCAGAGAGCTAAAGGTTCTTCCACAAAGCCCGGAAGTTGAAAACGAATTCATTCAATATGAAGTGAAGAAACCTGGCACTGCAAAACTCGGGTATTGGTAAAGCATTTGGAATGATTTCACAGTGTCAGATTTACATTATTTTTGGTTAGCCACACTATATTTCCAATCATTTTAACTGGATACCTCATGGTGAATTACACGGCAACGATCCAACTGAGGTGTTCAGATAATAATTATGAAATGTTGGCAGAGGGGGAAGAATGCACAGGAGATATGCACAAAGTAACTGTGACCAGCAGAAATTCATGCTAAGTTAATTCTAATTCCTTTAAGGTACTTTTTCCAATGGTGCTTCTTTATGCTGACTGCAGAATGACAGACAGTTTTCTGTAGGTCTGCATTCAGCTGCCAGGACAAGGACAGTGGCATTCCCAGAGTAAAAACACAGAGACACGACTCTCCCAGAATTTAAATTGAACAGTAAAAGCCCCTTATGTGGGTCAGTGTAGTTCAGTGCAAAACTAAGCTATTAGGTCTTGGGTCCTATTCCCAGCCTGTGCCATTTGCTGATCTCAGGCAGGGCAGTTGCTGAAGCATAATAATTTGCCCTCGGTGTTCTGATTGGGGTTCCTAATCCGGGTTGATAGCTACCCAGTAACTCCTGCTGGAAACTGTGCCCTTGGAACACCTAGTGCAAATGGAACTTGGATATGTCATCATCCTCCCGCTTGGCTGCCTCCGCCTCCCCAATGGATTGCCAATAATCAGTGTTCAGGTTTCATGCATGAAGGATGGCAGTTCGGATGAGCTAGAGGGGAGAATTATCAGCACCTACCTGTACTGCATGTGTGGTATATGTAATGTTATCACTGATGAATACAAGAGCCTGGCACATGATGTTTATAGAAAAGAAAGTACAATGTCACCTTTAATACAAAGTTACCTTTACCAAGACAATGTCCCTCTATATTGATAATGTCGGTGCAGCAACAAAAAGCAAAGCAGTACTGACTGGCAGTTTGAGGGTTCAGGCTTGTGAGGGGGTGGGAAGGAAAAATACACATTTCCCCCACACCCTTCCCCCCCCCAAATATTTTGGACATAACCCCCACATAGCATCACACTTCAGCTTTGCTGGACTACAGGAAGTGGCTCAGGTCCCACATGGCCCAGTGTTTCTGAACACTATTATGGCTCTGGTCCTTTCCTACATAACAAGTATCCATGAACTGAAGCCCGATTCTCCCCTGCAATGCATTAGTGCAGCCCAGGTCGGACAATGAATCCCAGTAAATTGTTCACCAGAGAACAATTCGGGTGCCCACTATATCTGCTGCCAATTTGGAAATGGAAAAACATAACACTAGACCACTCTGTGCTGGTTCAACCACTAATCAAATTTCTTTACATTAAACAAGTTGTCACACAAGCCAAGAGAACACAGGTGAAATATTAAATAACATTATATAAGGGAACTCAATATTGTCAATGAGGAGTTAAATCTATTTCTTTCAGAATGATGCGTGCAGTGTTTCTTGAAATGAATGTCTATTGGGATGAATCATATGATCTTTCATTGTGTCCCTGTATTATATAAATTTTCAAAGCTTGTAGGATGATGAGTTGCATATGGAATAGCTGAGCACCCAAAGAGTTTGATGCATCTAGAGCAGAAATAAAATCTAACAGCCAGACCTGGAAGATTCATACATCTTACCTCCTTTGAAGTAATGCCATTTCTTTGAAGTCAAGCACACAAAATATTAGGTTTTCATACCGTAGTAAAAAATGGGAATAACTTGTACTTTTGAAGGGGTATCAGTGGGAGAGCATTTCGATGCTAGTGACCATAATTCAGTTAGATTTAAGGTAGTTATGGAAAAGAACAAGGTTAGACCAGGAATAAAAGTTCTAAACTGGGGAAAAGCCAACTTTGCTGAGCTGAGAGGTGATTTAGCCATAGTGGACTGGAAACAGCTACTTGAAGGTAAATCAGTGTCAGAGCAGTGGGAGGCATTCAAGGAGGAGATCCGCAGGGTTCAGACCAAATATGTGCCCTTAAAGAAAAAGGGTGGGACAAACAAATCTAGAGCCCCCTGGATGTCTAGGGACATGCAGGGTAGGATAAAGAAAAAAAAGGAAGCTTATGACAGATACCGAGGGCTAAATACTGCAGAAACTCTAGAGGAGTATAGAAGCACAAGGGACGAGATAAAAAGGGATATTAGGAAAGCAAAAGCATGAAAAATTATTGGCAAGTAAAATCAAGGAAAACCCAAAGATGTTTTATAAATATATTAAGAGCAAGAGGATAACTAAAGAAAGGGTAGGGCCTATTAGAGACCGTGAGGGTAATCTGTGTGTGGAGGCGGAAGATGTGGACATGGTTCTTAATGAACACTTTGCATCTATTTTCATGAAAGAGAGGGGCGATGCAGACACTGCTATCGAGGAGGAGAGTGAAATATTAGATGAAATAAACATAGTGAGAGAGGAGGTATTAAGGGGTTTAGTAGCTTCGAAAGTGGATAAGTCCCCAGGCCCGGATGAAATGTATCCCAGGCTGTTAAGCGAAGCAAGAGGAAATAGCAGGGGCTTTGACCATCATTTTCCAATCCTCTGGCTTTAGCTGTGGTGCCAAAGACTGGAGGACTGCAAATGTGGTACCTTTGTTTAAGAAGGGAGAAAAGGGATAGACCGAGTAATTACAGGTCAGTCAGCCTAACCTCAGTGGTGGGAAATTTATTGGAAAAAATCCTGAAGGACAGGATAAATCTACATTTAGAAAGACATGGATTAATCAGGGATTTGTTAAGGGAAGTTTGTGTCTGACTAACTTGATTGAATTTTGAGAGGAGGTAACCAGGAGGGTCGATGAGGGCAGTGCCTATGAAGTAGTGTATATGGATTTTAGCAAAGCTTTTGATAAGGTCCCACATGGTAGACTGGTCATGAAAGTAAAAGCACATGGGATCCAGGGCAAAGTGGTAAGTTGGATCCAAAATTGGCTCAGAGGCAGGAAGCAAAGGCTAATGGCTGATGGGTGTTTTTGTGATTGGAAGGATGTTTTCAATGGGGTGCCACAGGACTCAGTACTGGGTCCCTTGCTTTTTGTGGTACAGGTTGAGCGCCTGAAATCCGGAGTTCCAAAATTCGGAATATTCCGGAATCCGGACTGATCCATGGCGGGGTCATCTGGAAACCGGAAAATCCCCCCCCACCTTGGCTGCCTGACCTAACCCCATCTACCTCGGCCCAGGCAAAGACTTTCCAAAATCCAGAAATACTCGGAATCTGGAACAGCCTCGGTTTCGAGGTTTCCAGATCTCGGACTCTCAACCTGTACACATCAATGATCTAGACTTGAATATAGGGGGTATGATTAAGAAGTTTGCAGATGATACTAAAATAGGCTGTGTGGTTGATAATGAAGAAGAAATCTGCAGACTGCAGGAAGATATCAATCAGCTGGTAAGGTGGGCAGAACAGTGGCAAATGGTTTAATCCAGAGAAGTGTGAGGTAATGCATTTGGGGAGGGCTAACAAGGAAAGGGAATACACATTAAATGGTAGGACATTGAGAAGTGTAGATGAACAAAGGGACCTTGGAGTGCATGTCCACAGATCCCTGAAGGTAGCAGGCAAGGTGGATAAGGTGGTTAAGAAGGCATATGGAATGCTTGCCTTTATTAGACGAGACATAGACTATAAGAGCAGGTGGGTTATGCTTGAACTGTAGAAAACACTAGTTAGGCCACAGCTGGAATACTGCGTGCAGTTCTGATCACTGCATTATAGGAAGGATGTGATTGCACTGGAGAGGGTACAGGAGAGATTTACAAGGATGTTGCCGGAAGTGAAGAATCTTAGCTATGACGACAGATTGGATAGGCTGGATTTGTTTTCCTTGGAACAGAAGAGGCTGAGAGGAGGCCTCATTGAGGTGTATAAAATTATGAGGGACCTAGATAAAGTGGATAGAAAGGGCCTATTTCCCTTAGCAGAAGAGTCAACAACCAGGGGGCATAAATTTAAAGTAATTGGTAGAAGGTTTCGAGGGGATTTCATAGAAATTTACAGCACGGAAGGAGGCCATTTCGGCCCATTGTGTCCACGCCAGCCGACCAACAGCTATCCAGCCTAATCCCATTTTCAAGCTCTTCATCCATAGCCCTGTAGGTTACAGCACTTTAAGTGCACATCCAAGTATTTTTTAAATGTGGTGAGGATTCTGCCTCTGCCACCCTTTCAGGCAGCGAGTTCCAGACCCCCTCTGGGTGAAGACATTTCCCCTCATATCTCCTCTAAACCTCCCTCCAATTACTTTAAATCTATGTCCCTTGGTTGTTGACCCCTCTGCCAAGACATAGTCCTTCCTATCCACTCTCTCTAAGCCCCTCATAATTTTATACAGCTCAATCAGGTCTCCCCTCAGCCTCAACTGTTCCAAAGAAAACAAACCCAGCATCTCCAATTTTTCCTCATGGCCAAAATTCTCCAGTCCAGGCAACATTCTTGTAAATCTCTGCATCCTTTCCAGTGCAATCATATCTTTCCTGTAATGTACAGTAGACACCTCAAGTCGCTGGAGAAATACCACCAACGATGCCTCCGCAAGATCCTACAAATCCCCTGGGAGGACAGACGCACCAACATTAGTATCCTCGACCAGGTCAACATCCCCAGCATTGAAGCACTGACCATACTTGATCAGCTCCGCTGGACAGGCCATTGTCCGCATGCCAGACACGAGACTCCCAAAGCAAGCGCTCTACTTGGAACTCCTTCACGGCAAACGAGCCAAAGGTGGGCAGAGGAAACGTTACAAGGACACCCTCAAAGCCTCCCTGATAAAGTGCAACAACCCCACCGACACCTGGGAGTTCCTGGCCAAAGACTGCCCTAAGTGGAGGAAGTGCAGCCATGGGAGGGTGCTGAGCACCTCGAGTCTCATCGCTGAGAGCATGCAGAAATCAAGCGCAGGCAACGGAAAGAGGGTGCGGCAAATCTGTCCCACTCTCCCTTAGCCTCAACGACTATCTGTCCCATCTGGGTCAGGGACTGTGGCTCTCGTATTGGACTGTTCACCCCCTGTGGTCAAGGTGTGTATTTCACAGTTGTATACAGTGTACAGTGTTGTGACATATTGGTTACAGTTATGTGAAGGTTACAAACATGACATCACCTCCCCCCCCCCCCCCAATGTCTTTGGGTCAAAGATGGAGTCTTTCAGGCGGTCGACGCTCTCTCGTGGAGTGCCGCAGTTGTGGCTCTGGTGGTTGAACCGTGGCATGCGTCTCTGTTGCCCGAGTTGGTTCCGGGCTGGCCGCAGGGACTGTTCATGCTGTTGACTGTCCTTGTTGCTCGTTCACTGGCAGTGGTGTGGTTGACATCCCATGGTCTATTTCAGGTTCCTCAGTGTCCATGCTGAACCTTTTCTTTACCTGGTCCAGATGTTTGCGGCATATCTGCCCATTGTTTAGTCTGACCACTATGAACCTATTTCCCTCTTTACCAATTATGGTGCCCTCAAGCCACTTGGGTCCTAGTGCATGGTTAAGCACAAATACCGGGTCGTCCATTTCTATACACCTCCCCCTTGAGTTTCGATCATGGCACTAGGTTTGGGACTGCCGCTAGCCCTCAACAATGTCTGCCAGGCTTGGGTGAATGAGGCACAGCCGCTGACGGGACTCCCGTGAGCGAGTGCGGGCGGAACCTATAGGCCAGCAGGAGGCACGATAGGCGGTACTGAAGCGAGGGTCCCTGGATACGGAGCATGCCTTGTTTTATGACTTGGACCGCACGTTCTGCCTGGCCATTGGAAGCCGGCTTGAATGGTGCCGTCCGGATGTGTTTAATGCCATTACCCGTTAAACTCCTGGAATTCATGGCTGGTGAAACACGGGCCATTGTCGCTGACCAGAATTTCCGGCAAGCCGTGGGTCGTGAAAACCGTACGCAGACTCTCCACGGTGATGGATGTCGTGCACGAGTTTAATATGATGCACTCGATCCATTTCGAGTATGCATCGACTACAATCAAGAACATTTTTCCCCATGAACGGCCCCGCACAGTCCACATGGATGGGTGACCATGGCCTGGTGGGCCAGGGCCACGGGCTGAGCGGGGCCGCCCTGGGGGCATTGCCCAGCTGGGCACACGTCATGCACCTGCGAACCCAGTGTTCCAGGTCTAAGTCAAACCCCGGCCACCATACATGTGACCAGGCAATGGCCTTCATTTGCACAATGCAAGGGTGCTCGCTGTGGAGTTCCCTGATGAATGCTTCCCTTCCTTTCTGGAGCATGACCACCTGGCTGCCCCATAGTAGGCAGTCGGCTTGGATGGAGAACTCATCCATCAGTCTCTGAAATGGTCTGACCTCCTCGGGGCACGCCCCGTGTGCGGGCGCCCAATCCCCAGTCAGGACACATTTCTTTATCATAGATAGGAGGGGATCTCTGTTGGTCCAGAGTTTGATATGGCGGGCTGTGATGGGGGAACCTGCGCTGTCAAAAACCTCAACGGCACTGACCATCTCAGCGCTTTGCTCCGACACCCCCTCAGTGGTGGCCAGTGGGAGCCTGCTGAGCGCGTCAGCGCAATTTTCAGTGCCTGGTCGGTGCCGTATGGTGTAGTCATACGCAGCCAGCGTGAGAGCCCATCGCTGTATGTGAGCTGGCGCATTGGCATTGACAGCCTTGCTGTCGGACAACAGGGTTGTTAACGGCTTGTGATCCTTTTCTAACTCGAATGGTCTGCCGAAAAGATACTGGTGCATCTTTTTCACCCCATAAACGCAAGCGAGTGCTTCCTTTTCGACCATGCCGTACCCACGCTCTGCCTGGGAGAGCGACCTGGAGGCATAAGCCACCGGTTGTAGTCGGCCATCATCATTTCCCTGCTGCAACACACACCCAACCCCGTATGATGATGCATCGCATGTTAAAACTAGTTTTTTTTTTTTTTTACAGGGGTCAGACAAAGTCAACAGTTTGTTAGAACAAAGCAGGTTCCGCGCCCTGTTGAAAGCCCGTTCCTGACAGTCCCCCCAGAACCAGTCACAACCCTTACACAGGAGCACAGGTAACGGCTCCAACAATGTGCTTAAGTTCGGCAGAAAGTTCCCGAAATAGTTCAAAAGTCCCAGGAATGATCGCAACTCCGATGTGTTGCCGGGTCGGGGCGCACGACGGATCGCCTCCATTTTGGATTCGGTAGGCCGGATCCCGTATGCAGCAACCCTCCAGCCTAAAATCTCGACCTCTGGGGCCAAAAACACACACTTGGCCTTTTTCAGCCGCAGGCCTACCCGGTTCAGTCGGCGTAGCACCTCCTCCAGGTTGTGAAGGTGTTCCTCGGTGTCTCGACCCGTTATTAGGATGTCGTCTTGGAATACGATTGTGCCGGAAATGGATTTGAGCAAGCTTTCCATGTTCCTCTGCAAGGTTGCGGCCGCTGAACGAATGCCAAACGGACACCTGTTATAGATGGTGATGGTGGTCAGCCACTTCCTGAGTCATGTAGGCTGAAGTGAGGTCCAACTTAGTGAATAGCTTGCCACCTGCCAACGTGGCAAAAAGGTCCTCCGCTCTCGGGAGCGGGTATTGGTCCTGCAGCGACACTCGGTTGATGGTGGCTTTGTAGTCGCCACAGATCCTGACCGAGCCATCCGCTTTAAGGACAGGAACGATGGAACTTGCCCAGTCACTGAATTCAATGGGCGAAATTATGCCCTCTCTGAGCAGCCTGTCCAATTCACTCTCAATTTTCTCACGCATCACATACGGCAGTGCTCTGGCTTTGTGGTACACTGGTCTGGCATCCAGAGTGATGTGTATCATTACTTGAACGGATGAGACATTAAACCACCCTCTGAAGTGGATGGAAAATATACCTGGCCATTAAACTGCTTAAGCAAAATCACAAACAGATTATCCAGTCATGTAACTCATTGGTATTTGTGGGACCTTGCTGTGCATAAGTTGGCTCCTGCATTTCCCCACATTACAACAGTGACTACACTTCGAAAGTACTTTGTTGGTTGTGAAGTCCCTCGAGGTGTCCCGAGGCTGTGAAAGGCACAAAATAAATGCAAGTCCTTTCTTTTAACTGTGCCAATAACCTCCAATTTATTACATCTTTATTTGGTGCAGTGCGCATGGTTATTGGTCCCTACATAGATGAATTCCCAATCCATTTCACTTCGTCCTGATCAGGTTTTAATGAAAGATAGCATGCAGTATTTTCAAGCAAAAGAAACTGGCTAGATATCTAGTGCTAGAAACATGGTGTGGTTATAAATTCAAACTGCAATAATGTGGTAAATCAAAGTGATGCAGCAATAGACAGCTGCTGGGATTATGTAGTAATTGGAGATCCAGAGCCAGCAAGGCATGACACTTACCAAAAACATAGGGAATACAATATTTTAAGAAGCTATTTATTTATTAGTTCATGGGATGTGGGCATCACTGGCAGGGACAGTATTTATTGCGCATCCCTAATTGCCCTCGAGAAGGTGGTGGTGAGCTGCCTTCTTGAACCGCTGTTCTTTGTTAGAACTGAAAGGCTCGCTAGGCCATTTCAGAGGACAGTTAAGAGTCAACCACATTGATGTGGGTCTGAAGTCACATATAGGCCAGACCAGGTAAGGACGACAGATTTCCCTCCCTAAACAGCATTAGATGGATTTTTAAATGGCAATCCGTTAGTTTCATGGTCACCATTACTAATACTAGCTTTTTATTCCAGATTTATTTAATTAACTGAATTCAAATTCCCCAGCTGCCATGGTGGGATTTGAACTCATGTCTCATTACGATCATTACATCAGGCCTCTGGATTACTAGTCCAGTAACATTTTCACTATGCTAACGTTCCTGGTAGAGAATTTCACTTTGCACTTCATTGGCAATAATGCGCTTTGGGACATCTTGAGGTTTGAAAGGCGCTATATAAATACAAGTCTTTCTTTCTTTGAAACAACTAAAAAGGTCACTTTCTTAGAGAGTTAAGATAATTAGGGTATTCAGCTTCAGTCCCACACTCCTGATCTTTGGGCACCCTGTGCAGAGGGGATCGGGCAGGTCGGAAGGCCTCCTTGTAGGACTGCTCCTGGGCATGACCAAGTGGCCATCAACCGGTCCAGGCAGCGGACGGTCGTTCAGCCCGACTGCCTGCCTCTCTTCCGCGGTTACATCCGAGCCAGGGTGTCTCTGGAGATGGAGCACGTGGTGTCCACCAGTACGCTCGCAGCCTTCCGCAAGAGGTGAGCGCCGGAGCGACTGGAGTGCATCATCACCCCTGGCAACCAAATTTTAATTTGATCCAGTTGACTGTCCAAAATGTAGTTTGTTTAATTGTGTCGGTTTTAGTGCCCCTCCACCCTCCGCAACCAGGGGGCACTTGATTTACAGGTACAATTTAAAATTGTAGAGTTAAAAAAAAGAGAAAAAAATTAGGGTATTCAGCCAATTAAGACAGCACGGACCTGGAAACATTCAGACTTGAAATGCAGTCCCAGTGGCCATTGCTGGAATTGCTATCATGTGGACTTATTTTGCTGAGGATAGGCTCGCGCACAGCTGTGATGACATCCGCAATCAAATAGTCTGTTGGCACTCACTGTCAATGATCACAAGGTACTGGGTGCCCAACAAGGAGTCAATGCTTTCAATAAAACAAAAGGTGAAAAACATTCAATAGAAAGAGGTGGAAAAGGAAAAAGTAAGGGGAAGGAAAAGAGTTCATTTCCATGTAGGTCCTCCCAATTATCTGCCTTAACATCTGCAAAAGAACTGCAGAAATCCCAGTAAAACAGCATGAACACTTAACTGGGGTTTCTGTAGCTCTTCCGTCTAAATTATGGCAGGCGAGCAGAAGCTGCTCCAGTGCAATTGCCGCCCAGAGTGATTTACAGAAGGGATTTACGAGGTTGTTTCCAAGACTGGAGAATTTTAGCTACGAGGAAAGATTGGATAGGCTGGGGTTGTTTCCTTTGAAATAGAGGAGGTGGGGTGGAGATTTAATTGAAGTGTATAAAATTGTGAGGGGCCTAGATATAGTGGATAGGAATGACCCATTTTCCCCAGCAGAGGTAAATAACCAGGGTACATAGATTTCAAGCAATTAGTAGAAGGATTAGAGGGGAGTTGAGGAGAAATGTTTTTCACCCAGAGGGTGGTGGGGGTCTGGATCTCACTACCTGAAAGGGTGGTAGAGGCAGAAACCCTCTTAGCATTTAAAAAGTACTTGGATACGCTTGAGAAGTGCCATAACCTACAAGGCTACGGGCCAAGAGTTGGAAAGTGGGATTCGGCTGTCCAGCTCTTTTTCAGCCAGTGGGCCGAATGGCCTCCTTCTGTGCTGTAAATTTCTATGATTCTACAAACAATGATGGACCCTTGCAGACAGGCAGAGAGAAAAGTTGCATTTATAGTAGTTACTGCAACGGGGTACAATATTTGCTTTGTATATTAGGGTTTATTATTTTTGTTCTCTGTATCAGGTCAGGTGTTAAAACCTGCTCCGGTAATGACAATAGACAGTACTAGCAATGAACAGTCAACACTGAGTGCCATGTGGTGCTTCAGTAACCTGGTCACCGCCAGAAATTGCCAAAGGCTTCGGGCAGATGAATATCTGGAGGAGGGGAGTGGGTAGACCTTGAACTACTACAGTCCTGTGCGGATGATATTCTCGCAATGGCATGAGAGAGAGCATTCCAGGATACTGACCCAGTGATGACGACAAAGGAATGGCAATAGATGTGTAAGTCAGGATGGTCTGTGTCTTGGAGGGGAACTTGGGAGGGGAACATGGTGGTGTTCCCATGACATTGCTGCTATTGAAGAGGAGGGAGATGGTGTCCAAGTAAGCTTGATGAGCTGCCGACGTGCATCCTGTACATCATTCACACTATAGCCACGGTTCACCAGTAATGGAAGAGGTGCACACAGAGTCTAGTGGCAGTGACTGACCAAACAAACTGCCCTCCCCTGGGTGGTTCTCAAGTATTGTGGCTGAACCCATGCAGGCCAGTAGCGAATATTCCATCACATTCCTGATTTTAGCCTGGTCGATGAGGGTGGTGAGTCACTCAGCACAGCGTACCCAATCTCAGCCCTACTCTTGTTGCCAGTGTCCATATAGCTCATGGGCTGTTATTAATCGAGCTGAACACTTCGGACTCATCAGCCCCACTCCTGGCCTTATGGAGAATGGTAATTGATGAAGTACCTGAACATGGTCGGGTTGAAGATGCTTCCACGAGGAACTCCTGCAGTGATGTGCTGGGGCTGTAATGACTGGCCTCCAACCACCACAGCCACCTTTCTTTGAATCAGGTATGGCTCCAGTGACTTGAGGGTTTTTCTGTTGGGTTTTGCTGGGGCCCCTTGATGGCTCAGTCGAATGCTGCCTTGATGTCGAGGACAGCTATCCTCACCTCTCGTCTGGCACTAAACTCTTGCATTAATGTCTGGATTAAAGTTGTGATGAGGTCTGGATCAGTATGGTTCTACTGGAACCCAAACTGAATGTCAATAGGCTGGTTACTGCTGAGTAAGTGTCAATTGATGGCACTACTGATGACCCTGCCATGATTTCAGGTGTGTATACAGTGATGATTTTTGGCACTTATACCTGTACTACTAATTCCAACTCCCTTATTATGGCAGCATAATCGCAGAGCTAGTCTTTTTCTGCAATTCTGCCACTAGAATAAAGGGAACCAGCTCACAGATGTCAGTCTACAGAATCCAGCCTAAAAAGGTGCAAATAGATTTCCCATAGCCAAGAACATATTCCAACAACCCTAACATGGAAAGTGATGGTAAACCCAATGTTTGAATAACTATCCCTTGTCTGCAGAGCTTCAGGCAATAACAGTCAGGAAGATTGTTCCCTTGTCAGGAAAAGCTTTGCTAATGGCATTTTAGGCAGATTCTTTTTAAAATATACAGAATGTTCGCGTTGAGGTGGAGTCTCGGCAGTTCTAGTGTTCTTGGCATAAAACAAAATCTGACTGAGGCGGCTTTTATTCTGCCTTTGCTTTAGTTCAAATTCCAGGACACTGGAGTCAGCAAGCCCGCTCCTGGCATATACACTATTACATCTAGCTCTCTTATCTTGGCAGCAGACTCATAGACCAGGTATTTCACCGATATGAAAGTAGATTTAAGCACCAATTCCAGTGGTCCTTCTCGAGGCATAATTTTCTGGAGGACAAACAAGCCAATGCCCATATTGTAGAACGTGGTGTCTCGCATTCCTAGATCAAAAACATTAACTGCAAAATGGATAACCTGGCCTTTTAATATAGACAGTACAACCTCAATAATTATAAACCCTTAAAGAACACAACGGAAAAAATTGCACTAAACTACATTAAATCCACAATAATCCAGTTACCAGTTTTCTTCATAAAATATTCAAAGTATTACCACCCAATTTCATTTTTTTTTTTTTAAATATGTTCAGTGTCCAAATACTAATCCCACAGAAAGCTAAAAATGTACATTCTACACTAACACTAGCAAGTGTTAGAAGAAAATATTGCTCTAATCAAAATTCTTGTTCACAGAAAGGCTTATAACAAAAGGAATCAGTTTGTTGAGCAATGTGTCATGGTTTCGGCAGGCAATTCCCAGGAATTTGTCACATCTCTTCAGTAATGACATTTCCCAGATGTACAATTTTTCTACAATCAATTTTATGTCCCCGTAATCTTGAATAATTCACATCATTCCCCCTTCAATGCCAGACATGTCCCTTCTCACTCGATGGTCAAAAGGATGAACAGACAAATGCGTCAATATTAGTCTGTAAAAAGGTTCAAAGAGAGAGACATGGTTAACTCCATTTTGCTTCCCTTCCCTGTCTGTGGAAAAAGGGCCTCCCATCCAGTTGATGCCTTCCCAATGTTAGGAATGTTGTGGGGCAAAGTCATGGCAACACACTTGCATCATGTCACCCTGCAGTGCAGAACATTAGCAAACTGCATTACTGACATGCCAATACAACACAGTAGCACAATTTGCAATCTTATGCACATTTACATTTTTTTTTAAATAAACAAATATTCAAAAGGTACATTCATTTGTGGGCTACAAGATCGTACTGGGTAGACTGTTGTTCACACGAATGTGTCACATTTTCCGCAAATCGTTATATTCCTTATCCATGCTGTTGGGGGTCAGCACCTCGCTGAGAGCAGGCAGTTCTCTACAAGTGAGGGAAAGCAGAAAGCCAGTTTGTGGATTTTCCTTTCCAAACAATTATCACACACACAATATTAATATAACCCTTCTCTGTTGTTTAATGGTTAGGCATACTAACCAAATGATCTAAACAGAACTTCCAGCTAATGTGAGCAGCAAACAGCAATGAGAGAGTTAAATTTGTAAATATAATTTAGCTGCTTCAGATGGTTTTCATTAGCGACTTGAGCTTTGCTCCCACTGTTCAAGAGATCTGATCTCTATCAGAATTCCAACTGTACGTTTAAAAGCATCTTCATCAGAAGTAAGTTTCTCCTGCTCTTGTACATTGCAGACTACTATAAGACTTAACTCCGACACAGTCCAGCGAGTTTCCAACTCTTGCATCCTGTAATGCCATTGGAACAGGATTTCCAAAGGAAAACAATCCTCAACATAGGGAATCAAACAGGCTCTGAAGCAGACTTCAAATAATAAGTAGCACAGACAAGTTTTTGCAATGACATTCCTCAATGATCACAAACTCAACTGTACAATATAGTATGTGTTATAAATACAAAGAAAAGTAACCTCCAAAAGGGAAGCTCTGAAAAAGAAACCTGTTTCCTTTCCACTAGCTGTCAATAATATATACTACCAAAATTGAGTTTATATGGTAGAAAAGTTAGATGCTGGAATGGAAGAGTTATGGTGCTGGATGAGCAGAATTGCCTCTCGTCACTGACTGTTCCTAATGAAAATGTCCAGTGCTGTCAAATTCATTTAGTTATTTATTTTTAAATATTGCGCACTGTATCGCCCGTGAAGCAATGTTTTATGAATAAGACCAACCCCAAAATCAGGAACACTGGGTATGAACATAGAAGCCACAATCAGTTTATTGTTATTAGATTTTATGTACTTTACTGATGCTGTTGTAAATCATTTAAAATTATTTTGAAATAATACAAAGGGCAAATGAGAATGATGATTCTGCTGCTCCACAGTTAAAATTTAAATTCCCGATAGTAATAACTAATACTGCCTGCAGAATCAAACAAGCCCTAAACAGCTATAAGAGGTGCAAGAATTAATCAACACATGACAAAAACAGACGGCAGAAAATTAATTTACTCATTTTGAAAGACCACCTGACTGTTAATCCTCCAACAATACCTTCAGACTGTTCAAATACTCCATTAAAGGGATTCAGAAACGTGCTCAGTATATGCATCTTTCACTGCGTCTGTTCCATTAATGTGGAGTATAACTTAATTTAAAGAATGTAGCGCACCTCTTACAATACTATCTTTTTACTATTGGTACTGTTTGTGCAGTATGACTCTGCATTTTATTTTTTGCTCATTTGAATTCACCTTTGAGAAGGACTGTGACAAAATGCTGGAAGACGTTAATAAACTTTTCGAATGGGCATATAATTGGCAAATTAATTTCAACATAGATGACACATTTTGGGAGGAAGAATAAAGCCACGTACACAAGTGTCTAAATGGAGTAGAGGAGCAGAGGGATCTGGGAGATACAGATGCACAAATGATTAAAAGTAATCAAACAGGTGAATACGGCCATAAAAAAGCAAACCAAGCACAAGGGTTCATTCCTAGAGGGACAGGATTGAAAAGCAGAGAAGCTATATTAAACTTATATAGAATTCTGGTTAGACCACATTTGGAGTATTGTGAATAGTTCTGGTCTCCATATTAGATTATAAAAAGGATAGAGAGGCACTGAAGAAAGTGCCAACAAGATTTACTTGGATGATACCAGAACTGAGAGATTATACCCATCAGGAAAGATTAAACAGGCTGGGGCTCTTTTCATTCGAGGTCTTTATTATGAAAGATGTTGATAGCTTAGACATAGAGAAAAGGTTTCCACTTGTAAAGGAGACCAGAACTTGGGGCCATAAATATAAAATAGTCACTAATAAATCCAATAGGGAATGCAGGAGAAACGTCTTTACCTAGAGAGTGGTTAGAATGTGAACTCACTACCACATGGAGTAGTTGATGGGACTAGTATTGATGCATTTAAGGGGTTGCTACATAAACACATGAGGGAGAAAGAAAGAGAGAGATATGTTGATGGAGTTAGATGAAGAAGGGTGGGAGGAGACTCGTGTGGAATATAAACACCGCCGTGGACCCGTTAGGCCGAATGGCCTGTTTCTGTGCTGCAAATACTATGTAACGCAATGCAAGATGGCAAAACGTGACGATCACAGATCATCTGATGAATACATCTGGCCATTGTTGAATGAAGAAGACTGTAATGTCTGATTGTTATCTGAAAGTCCTGCTGGACTACCCAGGGAGGATAAGGAAAACGGACATGAATAATGCCACAAAGTCCTTATTTTGGTATTACCTACAGTTAGTCACCATTGCGAGAATAAATAAAATGGATAGTCCTTGATAGTGGGAATTAGACAAGGTTATTGGAAGGAACAGGACTGATGGTTTAACTACATTACATTTTTCCTAATTATATTCCCATGCATATGCCCAGATGTTTCATGCCATTATCCATTTGAACAAATTCAAGTCTTCAATATTGCTACGTAATTAACTTTCAAAAAAATATTGGCTATTCCTTGAAGATATTAGAGAACATCTTTCCACCAACCCCCTAAACATCATGTTTCAAGAGATGATTCAAAATACTATATGGTACAATATTAAACAGGTGACCATAGGAACAGGAATAAGCCAATCAGCTTCTCAAGCCTGCTCCCCATTCAATTAGATCATGCCTGATCTGTAGCCAACTCCATTTATCCGCCATTGCTCCAAACTGAGGAACAGCATGTAACAACAGAAAGTACATTCGGCACTAGATTTTAATGCTGATCACCTCCACTTCCCACATTAGCAATGTGGGGCCTTTATGAATGAGATTGTCAATAAATGTTCCATGCTGTGCGTCCATGGCCACTATGAACCAAGTTGAGATTGCCCAAGTTGATTTCACTTCGGACCCTTGTAGCTATCCTTCTGGGCTGGAATGGAGCTCAAGATCCCAAAAGTCAATATATGGTGTGCTCTAAACACAAGACATTTTTATTATATGCAATATACGTTGATAGACAACATCAACAGGAGACGTAAAATATAACAGTTACATGTTTTGTAGCTAACTAATAGCCAATAAATCCAATCCCAAATGGTGAAATTAATGAGAAAAACCAGAAAGTCTGAGCAACTAAAGTGTGATCCAGGAACAAACTGTAAGACAACGCCTGAATTAATATGGGGGTTGGTGATCGCTCTTTCCACTGCCAAACAACCGTGCAGCTGAAGTGAATATTTGATAAACTGCTGGTTTTGTTGAGCCAAGATATTGCAAAACACATAAAAAGAAAAACAAAAAGGAGTAAAAATACATGGCTAAAAGATCATCCTACCAGTGATTCGTATCCAGGAGTATGGTTATCAGATATTGTGGCATATGAAAACAATGCAGACAGTGAGAACAGTCATCAGTGTGGGAGAGTTCCATTTTCAAGCATACTTAAAAACCAAACCAGCAAGTTCACAAACAATGGTCTCAAGTGTAGAAATACCATTATGGCGTATTTCATGGAGTTAATCTACTCTGGATAGCAAATTTTGGATTCTTAGCACAGCGATTTGAAGTTTGAATTATTCTGTAAAATCAAAACTGAGTGCCATATCCAAATTCAGAAACTCAATTCGGCAAACACAAAACTTACCAACATGTTTCCTTAAACACACCAAACAACCAAGTAAATGGAAGTATCTACTATACTGACAATAGTTTGCTACATTTTGGCCAATTTAAAGCAAATAAACCATCTATTATGTTCCCTACAGCAAAAAGATGGAGATCCACGGAGATCAGATTTGCACTGACAAAGAGATGACTTGAATATTAATTCTAGCAGACGGTACTTATTTAGTTATCAACACTGCTGTTTATCCAACTAAATGGTTCTCAGCATAGTTTTCTTCAAAACAAATATTCAGCAAAGCACTCCACTGTTGAGACGTTTTGCCACCTCTCCTGAGGATGATGATTTATGCTGTGGTAGTCAGCTGGTATCTGCCCAAGTGGCATTCTTCACGTGATCCTATATGAGACAGTTGGCAAGCTATGTGGACATATCAGATATCACAGCTGATCTTCAATGTTTTTCCCTTGGTCGAGCTTTTGTCTAATTCTCTCTTAAATCTTGAGACTAACTCATTGTCAAAGGCTACTTGTGGCAAGGCATTCCGTAGTTTAAACATGTGGAAGGATATAATGATCGGGTTTGATGAAGTAGGGTGAGAAGAGGCTCGTGTGGAGCGCATAGACCGGTTGGGCAAATGGCCTGTTTCTTTGGTGCAAATTCAATATAATTCTATGTAACATGCTTTGCATGAAGTTATTTCCAATCCCCTCCACTATGATGCTTTGCGCATCCTAAAAATGATGAACCCTTCTTACCAGTTCACCAGCCAGTGAAAATAATCTTTCACTATTTAAACACTCAAATCATAAAAATTAGAATCTTCTTTGTTCCAATAAATACAACTCCATTTTTTTCAAGTCTCTCTACACAACTACATCCTCTTATCTTCCCAGTGAATCTATGCTGCACCTTTTCCATGGATCCAATATTCTTTCTATAATGGGGTACCCAAAACTGCACATCATATTCCCACCCAAGTCAGACAGTTGAGAACTCAAACACCACTGCAGGATATTTGCACATAATCTAGACTAACAGGTCAGTGTAGTACCGAGGGAGCATGATATTGCCAGAGGCGCTAGTCTTCAGTTGAGATAGTCAACCAAGCATTAAGTCTGCCTAGTCGAACAAGAGCAGTAAGGTCTCCTCAATTGTTCAACAGATTTTCCTCAACCAATACCACAAGAAATAGATTAATTGTTCATCTCATTACTGTTTGTGAGTCTATGTGCAAAACAACTGCCACATTTATCTAGATATCAACAGTGCCTGCACTTCAAAAGGTAATTAAATGTATGTGAAGTGTTTTTAGCCATTTCAAGGGACCCGTTAAAGTGCTACCTGTAAATAGGACTCGCCCTATCCCGGAACCAATGCACCACAGTCATCAGTGCATACGCCCCAACACTCGATGCAATGGATGAGACCAAAGAGGGTTTTTATTCCAACCTCGAAACATCCTTGTCCCGCATCCCGGCGGGCGACAAATTGATCCTCCTTTGGTGACTTCAACGTCAGGGTCGGCAGGGACACAGCCCTCTGGGAAGGTGTGATTGGCAGAGAGGGGGTAGGGAAAGCTAACTCCAGCGGTACCCTACTCCTGTCAAAATGTCTAGAACACGAACTCATCATCAACATCCTGTTCTCCCAGAGGAACAAATACAAGGCATCGTGGCAACACCCTCACTCCAAACACTGGCACCTGCTTGACTATGTCATCATTCAAGCCAGGGATCGCAAGGATGTGCGCATCACCCGCGCCATGACAGGAGCTGACGACTGCCAGACGGACCACCGCCTAATCCGATCCATCATCGACATCAACATAGCCCCAAAGCAGAGGGGACAGCAGAAGCAGTGCCGCAAAAAAGTCAATGCCGTGGCACTTAAAGACCCAGCTAAGAGAGCCCTATACAGCCAGCGCCTCACAGTTAACCTGGCGTGCCTTGATGACCCGGAGATGTTGAATGCCCCAAGCGCTTGGTCTGCCCTCCAGGCCTCCATAATCAGTGCCTGTGAAGAGACACTTGGTCACTCAACCAGAAAACACCAGGATTGGTTTGATGAAAATGATCAGGAAATCCAAGAACTAATAGATCGCAAGCGGAGAGCATTTCCGAGCCTCAAGCAACAACGCAACTTGGGAGCAGCAAAGCAACATTACAGACGGCTCACAGCTGAGGTTCAACAAAAAGCCCGGGACCCAAAGAACAGGTGGTGGATGGAGAAAGCACGAGATACAACAACTGGCTGACAGCCACAATATGCGAGGATTTTTCATCGCAGTCAAGGTCACCTATGGTCCAAACTCCCAAGGCCCCCACCCCACTGCTGGCCAAGAACGGGGAAACACTCATCAAGGCTGTCATGGCCCGCTGGAAGTAGCACTTCTAAGATCTCCTCAATCGAGGCTCTGCGTTTGACTCGAGTGTTCTTGACTCCATCCCGCAGCATGTGACCTGCCACCAACTCAGTGAAACGGGTGCGGATGGAATACCTGCTGAGGCGCTAAAGTATGGCGGAGAGGTGCTGTTGGCATGGATACATGACCTCATCTCTCTCATTTGTAGGGAGGAGAGCATGCCGGGAGATCTCAGAGAAGCAGTGATCATGACCATCTTTAAAAAAGGGGACAAGTCCGACTGCGGCAACTACAGCCCTGCTATCAGCCACTGGGAAAGTTGTTGCAGAGTTCTCCTCAACCGTCTTCTCCCTGTGGCCGAGGAGCTCCTCTTGGAGTCACAGTTCGGATTTCGTCCCTTACGGGGCACAATGGACATGATCTTTGCAGCGCGACAGCTGCAGAAAAAATGCAGGGAGCAGCGCCAGCCCTTATACATGGCCTTCTTCGACCTTACAAAGGCCTTTGACATTGTCAACCGCGAGGGTCTATGGAGCGTCCTCCTCCGTTTCGGATGCCCCCAAAAGTTTGTCAACATCCTTCGCCTGCGCCACAACGACATCAGGCCGTGATCCTTACCAACAGATCCATTACAGACCCAATCCACGACCGGACCGGAGTCAAGCAAGGCTGCGTCATCGCCCCAACCCTCTTCTCAATCTTCCTTGCTGCCATGTTCCACCTCACAGTCAACAAGCTCCCCGCTGGAGTGGAACAAAACTACAGAACCAGCGGAAAACTGTTTAACCTATGCTGCCTCTAGGCCAGGTCCAAGATCACTCCAGCCTCTGTCGTTGAGCGACAGTAGGCGGATGATGCCTGCGTCTGCGCACATTCTGAGGCTGAACTCCAGGATATAGTCAATATATTTACTGAGGCATATGAAAGCATGGGCCTTATGCTAAACATCCATAAGACAAAGGTCCTCCACCAACCTGTCCTCGCCGTAAAGCACTGCCCCCCAGTCATCAAGGCCCTTGACAACGTGGACCATTTCCCATAGCTTGGGAGCCTCTCGTCAACAAAAGCAGACATTGATGCGGTGATTCAACACCGCCTCCAGTGTGCCAGTGCAGCCTTCGGCCGCCTGAGGAAAAGAGTGTTCAAAGACCAGACCCTCAAATCTACCACCAAGCTCATGGTCTACAGGGCTGTAGTAATACCCACCCTCCTGTCTAGCTCAGAGGCATGGATGATGTACAGAAGACACCTCAAGTCGCTGGAGATATATCACCAACGATGTCTCCGCAAGATCCTGCAAATCCCCTGGGAGGACAGGCGCACCAACATCAGTGTCCTCGTCCAGGCTAACATCCCCAGCATTGAAGCACTGACCACACTCGATCAGCTTCACTGGGCAGGCCACACAGTTCGGATGCCAGACTCGAGACTCCCAAAGCAAGTGCTCTATGCGGAGCTCCTTCATGGCGAACGAGCCAAAGGTGGGCAGCGGAAACATTACAAGGACACCCTCAAAGCCTCCCTGGTGAAGTGCAACATCACCACTGACACCTGGGAGTCCCTGGCCAAAGTTCGCCCGAAGTGGAGAAAGTGCATCCGGGAGGGCACTGAGCACTTCGAGTCTCAACATCGAGAGCATGCAGAGGTCAAGTGCAGGCAGCGGAAGGAGCGTGCGGCAAACCAGTCCCACCCACCTCTTCTCTCAACGACAAATAACCCCTTATTCCCTTACAATGTTTTATCCTGTGTTAGACCAATAAAAAAATTCGATTCTCCCATATTAGAAATAGATACTAGTAAGTTTACTAAATAAGGGCATGTTTAAAATTGAACGACTCATTACAAAATGTCAATAGGCATATGCTACCTCATTGGAATACTTGCTACCTGGGTGGCAAGGATTATAACAGCACAAAGGGTATGTCAAAGTATTCTTTAAAATCAATCCAAAAGTTTATCTCAAGTTAACATTTTTTTAGCCAATTATTAAAATATTTTAGAATGTCTCTTGCATATATAAACACTATCAATGGTTATACTTTGCAGCTATTCCAGAATACAATCACACATGTAATGTAAACATTCACAAAATGAATCACAATTATGACCCAGGGACATAAAACATGCTTAACCAGCAGTTATGACTGGCGCTGTGAAGCGGTAGATTTAAATCAGGCTTCTGTTAACATCTAATGTTAAGTCTCCTATGGGCCTTGCCAATGATCAAAACGTTAGTCCATTCATAAAGCAGACAATTTAATTCCTCTCATCAATGAACTGCCCAACCCGACCCAAACCTCCACTTTCAGTTCAACTGGAGATGACATTCAGTTCAGCACATCAAAGTGCCAACTTGATTCGGCAGCAAAATGTAAAAATCAGGCTATTGTATATCTACTGTAAATACTATTTGCTATTAGTAAAGAACATGCACTGCCCTAATGAAATGATATAATTTTGCCAAGTTTTAAGAGTTGTACATAGCAATATGCAGTATCAGGTCACAACTGTTCGGAGCACTTCAAGATAATGGACTGGCTTGTGAAAATTACACTGCATTTATGCTGGAGCAAATCGTACACTCGGAAAGAGTGGTATCAGCAAAGTGGATGGGCTTTTGCATACAATTTTAGAACACAAAGGTACATTAACTTTGAAAATAACAGAAAACTGCCAATACATGTAAGAACATGGATGTTTTTAATGACTGGAAGGATGTTTCCAGTGTGGTTCTGCAGGGCTCAATACTCGGTCCCTTGCTTTTTGTGATATGCATCAATGATCTAGACTTGAATATAGGGGATATGATTAAGAAGTTTGCAGATGATGCTAAAATAGGCTGTGTGGTTGATAATGAAGAAGAAAGCTGCGGACTGCAGGAAGATATCAATCAACTGATCAGGTGGGCAGAACATAGAAACATAGAAAATAGGTGGCAAATGGAATTTAACCCAGAGAAATGTGAGGTACAGGTAATGCATTTGGGGAGGGCTAACAAGGAAAGGGAATACACATTGAGAAGTGTAGAGGAACAAAGGGACCTTGGAGTGCATGTCCACAGAACTCTTTTGGGAGGAAACGAAAACATTAAATTGTGGCCCCCCGATCTGGGGGACGCACCAAACATTTACAAGGCTCTTTTTTTTTTTGCATGTCCACAGATCCCTGAAGGTAGCAGGCCAGGTGGATAAAGTGGTTAAGGCGGTTAAGGCGGCATAAGGAATGCTTGCCTTTATTAGCCAAGGCACAGAATATAAGAACAGGTGGGTTATGCTTGAACTGTATAAAACACTGGTTAGGCCACAGCTAGAGTACTGCGTGCAGTTCTGCTCACTGCATTACAGGAAGGACGTGACTGTACTGGAGAGGGTACAGAGGAGATTTACGAGGATGTTGCCGGGAGTGGAGAATCTTAACTATGAGGACAGATTAGATAGGCTGGATTTGTTTTCCTTGGAACAGAAGAAGCTGGGGTGGGGGAGATCTCATTGAGGTGTATAAAATTATGAGGGGCCTAGATAAAGTGGATAGAAAGGGCTTATTTCCCTTAGCAGAGGGGTCAACAACCAGGGGGCATAAATTTAAAGTAATTGGTAGAAGGTTTCGAGGGGATTTGAGGGGAAATTTCTTCACGCAGAGGGTTGTGGGGGTCTGGAACTCACTGCCTGAAAGGGTGGTAGAGGCAGAAACCCTCACCACATTTAAAAAGTACTTGGATGTGCACTTGAACTGCCTTAACCTGCAGGGTTACGGACCTAGAGTAGGAAAGTGGGATTAGGCTGGATAGCCTCTTGATGGCCGGCACGGATACGATGGGCCGAAATGGCCTCCTTCCGTGCTGTAAACTTCTATGATTCTATGATAAGAAATCGGAGCACGAGTAGGACATTCGGCCCCTCGAGCCTGCTCCACCATTCAATAAAATCATGGCTGATTGATCATCTACCTCAACTCGACTTCCTGCACAATCCCTATATCGCTTGATTCCCTTAATATGCAAATGTAAATGTGATAAATCCAACTCAAGTGCATTTTCAGGTCCAGGACAGAACTTTCTGGTGTTTACCCGTCAGTTTTTAACACTTTTACACGAAAGTGAGCTCTGGTCGACGTAACAGGCATGCGGCAGCATATTTAGAGAGTCATTCTGATCAACTTATTTTCTGTAATTGAGGTGAATGTAAATCACAAATGGATACCAGTTAAAGGGAAGCAGTGTGTCCATCTAAAGTACAACAAATGAATGTTTTGGTTGCTGTTTGCGGAGGATAAACCTGCGTGCGTTATTTCTGTTTGGACATTAAAACCTGCCCCTGGTTCCCCAAGAACCAACATTACGAGGTCCAACTAATGGAATCGTCTGAGTGACAAGATTTAGTCGAAATGGAAGAGGAAAAAAAAACTTTGTTCAGAATTGCGATCTCCTCAGTAAATGGACGTTTGGTTTTGCACAGTGGCGTGTCTGCTCTGCGGGCTGAACAACTGTGCTGAAAACATTGAAGGCAAACTCTGGGCAAAATACTGTCCCACAGGCTCTCCGAGGCCTCCGTTCTTGGGAAAGCCTCGGGCTGGAGTTGAAGCACCTTCTCCTCCCAATCCTCATTTGCACCTCACTTCACACCAAATGTGTGTGTTGTGAAAACGCCTTGTGCGAGAGAGGGGATGCGGGGGGGGGGGGGGGGGGGGCAAAGTTAGCAACAAGGAAGAATAAACTTTCCACTTGGAAAAACTTGGTAGGAAAATGAAGAGAGGGAGGGCGGAGGGAGGCAGGAGAGAGAGAGGAAAGTAACTTTGAGGCTGCGATTTGGTACTTTTCTCTCTCCGCCTTACCTCCCTGAAATACAAGGGGGGGGGGGGGGGGGGGGTGAGAAGCGAAACCTTGTCTGCAGCAGGAAGATCAGGAAGCGCCATGTTGCTGCCGGCTGGTTTCTGGATACATTGCTCGCTACATTGTGTCGCCGGGCGGCCCGCTCCCTCCCTCTCCCCCGCTCACCTTGGCGATGGCTCGGCGGTACCTGGTCACCGCTTGCTGGATCAGGCTGTGCACTGTGAGGGCTCCATCGCCACACGGAACAACCACCCTGGTCCTCGCGAAGCAGACGGTCACTTTCATTCCTCCTTATATACACACCGACACAAAATCTCTCTGGGGCAGAAATGAAGAGCCAACAGTGAAG
Source organism: Pristiophorus japonicus (assembly GCF_044704955.1). Taxonomy (NCBI): domain Eukaryota; kingdom Metazoa; phylum Chordata; class Chondrichthyes; family Pristiophoridae; genus Pristiophorus; species Pristiophorus japonicus. The sequence goes on from NC_091981.1 coordinate 252,044,984, forward strand.
AAAGATCTTTTTGCTTTCCCTCCAACGCTGCAAACTTCGGTGGGGTAATTTTTTTTTATTCCGCCCTCGGCCTGCACAATGCAGTGTCTTTCATAGTGTGTGTATGTGTGTGTCTGCGAGCGGCCCGCTCGGCGCTTGTGTGCCTGCCCTGCCCGCGGCCACCTGTTCCTATTTGTGGGAGTGGAGTATCGAAGGCAAGCGCAGTGTTTCCTGGAGGAAAAAAAGAGCCTGAATCGGGCAAGCGTTGAAGGCGCCACCCAGTGTCTTTCTGGCCCTTCACAGCCCTGATACGCTGCAAATCCAACGCTCGGCTTTAACCCTCCCGCAAAATATATATATATAAAACAGTCTGTTTCAGCTGTGGATCAGTGGGTAGCACCCCTGGCCTCTCAACGTGGACCACTTTCCATACCTCGGGAGCCTACTAGCAGCAAGGGCAGCCATCGACGACGAGGTCCAACACCGCCTCCAGTGCGCCAGCGCAGCCTTCGGCCGCCTGAGGAAGAGCGTGTTCGAAGATCAGACCCTCAAATCTGGCACCAAGCTTATGGTCTACAGGGCTGTAGTGATACCCGCCCTCCTGTATGGCTCAGAGACGTGGGCCATATACAGTCGACACCTCAAGTCACTGGAGAAATACCATAAAATCCTGCAAATCCCCTGGGAGGACAGGCGCACCAACGTCAGTGTCCTCGATCAGGCCAACATCCCCAGCATCGAAGCACTGACCACATTCGACCGGCTCCGTTGGGCGGGCCACATTGTTCGCATGCACAACACAAGACTCCCAAAGCAAGCGCTCTACTCGGAACTCCTACATGGCAAGCGAGCCCCAGGTGGGCAGAGGAAACGTTTCAAGGACACCCTCAAAGTCTCCTTGATAAAATGCAACATCCCCACCGATACCTGGGAGTGTCTGGCCAAATACCGCCCTAAGTGGAAGAAGAGCATCCGGGAGGGCGCTGAGCACCTTGAGTCTCGTCGCCGAGAGCATGCAGAAAGCAAGCGCAGGCAGCGGAAGGAGCCTGCGGCAAACCAGACTCCCCACCCACCCTTTCCTTCAACGACTTCTGTCCCATCTTGTGACAGAGACTGTAATTCCCGTATTTAACTGCGCAGCCACCTGAGAACTCACTTTTGGAGTGGAAGCAAGTCTTCCTCGATTTTGAGGGACTGCCTATGATGATGAGTACTCCTCGCTTCTCAGTCAGAAGGTTGTGGATTCATAGTCCCACTCCACAGACTTGTGCACCATAAATCTAAACGGACACTCTGGTGCAGTGCTGAGGGAGCGCTGCGCCGTTTTCGGACGAGGCGTTAACCTGTCTGCCCTCTCAGGCGCATATAAAAGATCCCGCAGCACTATTTCGATGAAGAGCAGGGGAGTTATACCCTGTCTCTTGGCCAATATTTATGCCTCAATCAACATCACTCAAAAAAACAGATTATCTGGTCATTATCTCATTGCTATTTGTGGGAGCTTGCTGTGCGCAAATTGGTTGCCACGTTTCCCAACATTACAACAGTGACTGCATTTCAAAAAGTTCTTCATTGGCTGTAAAACATTTTGGGACGTCCGGTAATCGTAAAAGGAGCTATATAAATCAAGTCTTTTTTTTCTAAAGATAATTCATGACAGTACCCAGGGCCATATTTTTTTTTAAATAAGCAATACTGCACCCAGTCACTCCCACACTCCCAGGTTCTTCCTCCCCGCTGGCCTATGTGATGAATGATTATCAGGGGCACAATGATTGACCTCAGCATCCTAGCCCAGGGAGTGGGAAATAAATCAGCCAGTCTTTGCTGTTGATGACTGCACGCAGTGACACCTGGAAAAGTGATTCTGCAGGGATGTTGGGAGAAAGTATCAGCTGTGACATCCCTCTGGCAAAGCAGTCCATGCTCCAACAACCCACTAAAGACATTTCTCCTGCCCGCTCTCCTCAATCTTTAATGACAATTTTAAATTGATGACTCCTCCTCAGTTCGCAACCAGAAGGAATACTTTCTCTCCATTTACTCTATTAAAATATCAGAACATTAAAAAACCTCTTAAATTTTCTTCCAGCAAGACCTTTGAATACGACTGGATTTCTGTGTCATCCCAAATGAATTGATGCAGTCATTTTAAGTACCAGTTTAGTTTAACAGTGTGTAGTAGAAACATAGAAAATAGATGCAGGAGTAGGCCATTCGACCCTTCGAGCCTGCACCACCATTCAATATGATCATGGCTGATCATTCCCTCAGTACCCCTTTCCTGCTTTCTCTCCACACCCCTTGATCCCTTTAGCCGTAAGAGCCATATCTAACTCCCTCTTGAATATATCCAATGAACTGGCATCAACAACTCTCTGCGGTAGGGAATTCCACAGGTTAACAACACTCTGAGTGAAGAAGTTTCTCCTCATCTCAGTCTTAAATGGCCTACCCCTTATCCTAAGACTGTGTCCTTAGGTTGTGGACTTCCCCAACATCGGGAACATTCTTCCCGCATCTAACCTGTCCAGTCCCGTCAGAATCTTGTAAGTTTCTATGAGATCCCCTCTCATCCTTCTAAACCCCAGTGTATAAAGGCCCAGTTGATCCAGTCTCTCCTCATATGTCAATCCTGCCATCCCGGGAATCAGTCTGGTGAACCTTTGCTGCACTGCCTCAATAGCAAGAACGTCCTTCCTCAGATTAGGAGACCAAAACTGAACACAATATTCCAGGTGAGGCCTCACCAAGGCCATGTACAACTGCAGTAAGACTTCCCTGCTCCTATACTCTTTGTCATTTTAGAATTATGTTGTAATATGGACCTTTTTGATTTTTGCCTTTTATTTCTCTGCCCTCCACTCTTGCTTTTCTCCTTCCTACCTTTTGCTTCTGCCCCATTTTACTTCCCTCTGTCTCCCTGCATAGATGCCCATCCTCCTGCCATATTAGTTTAAACCCTCCCCAACAGCACTAGCAAACACTCCCCCCTTGTACATTGGTTCTCATGCTTCCATTATTTCCTTGATTATTGCCCACCCCACCGTGAAGTTATTATTTGGGGGCTTATAAACTACGCCCACCAGTGACTTAGAGGGCTCTGAGCTAGTTAGAGTGGGTGAGAACGCAGATGAACAGGACCCCAAGAAAGAATGCAAAAGGCAGGAGGCAACAGAGCAGAGTAGCACCGTGGTAAGTGTAAACCACAAGGTGATAGGAAGGGACAATAGTTATGAATATAAAGGGGCTGCAGGAGGGGTCAAAACTAAAAATCATGGTTTAAAAACTAGTATTAAAACACTCTACCTAAACGCACGCAGCATTTGAAATAAAGTAAATGAGTTGACAGCACAAATCATTACAAATGGGTATGATTTGGTGGCCATTACAGAAACGTGGTTGCAGGGTGGCCAAGACTGGGAATTAAACATACAGGGGTATCTGACAATTTGGAAAGATAGACAAGGGAAAGGAGGTGGGATAGCTCTGTTCATAAAGGATGATATCAGAGCAGTTGTGAGACGATATTGGCTCTAATGAACAAAATGTTGAATCATTGTGGGTGAAGATTAGAGATAGTAAGGGGAAAAAGTCACTGGTGGGCGTAGTTTATAGGCCCCCAAATAATAACTTCACGGTGGGGCGGGCAATAATCAAGGGAATAATGGAGGCATGTGAAAAAGGAACAGCAGTAATCATGGGGGATTTTAACCTACATACATATCGATTGGTCAAATCAAATCGCACGGGGTAGCCTTGAGGAGGAATTCATAGAATTCATACGGGATTGTTTCTTAGAACAGTATGTTACAGAACCTACAAGGGAGCAAGCTATCTTAGGTCTGGTCCTGTGTAATGAGAGAGGAATAATAAACGATCTCCTAGTAAAAGATCCTCTCGGAATGAGTGATCACAGTATGGTTGAATTTGTAATACAGATTGAGGGTGAGGAAGTAGTGTCTCAAACGAGCGTACTATGCTTAAACAAAGGGGACTACAGTGGGATGAGGGCAGAGTTGGCTAAAGTAGACTGGAAGCACAGACTAAACGGTGGCACAATTGAGGAACAGTAGAGGACTTTTAAGGAGCTCTTTCATAGTGCTCAACAAAAATATATTCCAGTGAAAAAGAAGGGCGGTAAGAGAAGGGATAACCAGCCGTGGATAACCAAGGAAATAAAGGAGAGTATCAAATTAAAAACCAATGCGTATAAGGTGGCCAAGGTTAGTGGGAAACGAGCAGATTGGGAAAATTTTAAACAACAGCAAAGAATGACTAAGAAAGCAAAAAAGAAAGGAATGATAGATTACGAAAGTAAACTTGCGCAAAACATAAAAACAGATAGTAAAAGCATTTACCGATATATAAAACGGAAAAGAGTGACGAAAGTAAATGTTGATCCCTTAGAAGATGAGAAGGGGGATTTAATAATGGGAAGTGTGGAAATGGCTGAGACCTTTAACAAGTATTTTGCTTCGGTCTTCACAGTGGAAGACACAAAAACCATGCCAAAAATTGCTGGTCACGGGAATGTGGGAAGGGAGGACCTTGAGATAATCACTATCACTTGGGGGTTGGTGCTGGTCAGGCTAATGGGACTCAAGGTAGACAAGTCCCCAGGTCTTGATGAAATGCATCCCAGGGTATTAAAAGAGATGGCGGAAGTTACAGCAGATGCATTCGTTATAATCTACCAAAATTCTCTGGACTCTGGGGAGGTACCAGCGGATTGGAAAGCAGCTAATCTAACGCCTCTGTTTAATAAAGGGGGCAGACAAAAGGCAGGTAACTATAGGCCGGTTAGTTTAACATCTGTAGTGGGGAAAATGCTTGAAGCTATCATTAAGGAAGAAATAGCGGGACATCTAGATAGGAATAGTGCAATCAAGCAGACGCAACATGGATTCATGAAGGGGAAATCATGTTTAACTAATTTACTGGAATTCTTTGAGGATATAACGAGCATGGTGGATAGAGGTGTACCGATGGATGTGGTGTATTTAGATTTCCAAAAGGCATTCGATAAGGTGCCACACTAAAGGTTACTGCAGAAGATAAAGGTATGCGGAGTCAGAGGAAATGTATTAGCATGGATAGAGAATTGGCTAGCAAACAATATACATAGATGACCTGGAAGAGAGGATAGAGTGTAGTGTAACAAAATTTGCAGATGACACAAAGATTAGTGGGAAAGCGGGTTGTGTAGAGGACACAGAGAGGCTGCAAAGAGATTTAGATAGGTTAAGTGAATGGGCTAAGGTTTGGCAGATGGAATACAATGTCGGAAACTGTGAGGTCATCCACCTTGGGGGAAAAAAAACAGCGAAAGGGAATATTATTTGAATGGGGAGAAATTACAACATGCTGCGGTGCAGAGCGACCTGGGGGTCCTTGTGCATGAATCCCAAAAAGTTAGCTTGCAAGTGCAGCAGATAATCAGGAAGGCGAATGGAATGTTGGCCTTCATTGCGAGAGGAATGGAGTACAAAAGCAGGGAAGTCCTGCTGCAACTGTATAGGGTATTGGTGAGGCCGCACCTGGAGTACTGCATGCAGTTTTGGTCACCTTTCTTAAGGAAGGATATACTAGCTTTGGAGGGGGTACAGAGACGATTCACTCGGCTGATTCCGGAGATGAGGGGGTTACCTTATGATGATAGATTGAGTAGACTGGGTCTTTACTCGTTGAAGTTCAGAAGGATGAGGGGTGATCTTATAGAAACATTTAAAATAATGAAAGGGATAGACAAGATAGAGGCAGAGAGGTTGTTTCCACTGGTCGGGGAGACTAGAACTAGGGGGCACAACCTCAAAATACGGAGGGGCCAATTTAAAACCGAGTTGAGAAGGAATTTCTTCTCCCAGAGGGTTGTGAATCTGTGGAATTCTCTGCCCAATGAAGCAGTTGAGGCTAGCTCATTGAATGTATTCAAATCACAGATAGATAGATTTTTAACCAATAAGGGAATTAAAGGTTACGGGGAGAGGGCGCGTAAGTGGAGCTGAGTCCACGGCCAGATCAGCCATGATCTTGTTGAGTGGAGGAGCAGGCTCGAGGGGCTAGATGGCCTACTCCTGTTCCTAATTCTTATGTTCTTATGTTCTTATGTCCTGCCCAGGTGCAGACCGTCCGTTTTGTACTCATCCCACCTCCCCCAGAACCGGTTCCAATGTCCCAGGAATTTGAATCTCTCCCTCTTGCACCATTCCTCAAGCCACATATTCAGTGCAAGTATGTTCAGTGTCTTAGTCTATAGGTTGCTTTTGTGAAAATGCTGACTGTGTGTCAATTACTTCAAAACCATGTGTTTTCATTGTTTTCAGTCCCCGCCACAAACTCCGTTCCCAAGCCACTGACTCCAACCCAGTCCCTGGCAATTGTCTGAGGGTGAACCAGACTAGTTGCAACCTTGATGTCGTATTTGACCCCCGAAATGACGTTCTGACCACATATTCACGGCATCACTAACACTGCCTATTTCCGCCTCCATAACATCGACCGACTTCACCCCTCCCTCACTCATCTTCTGCTGAAACCCTCATCCATGCCTTTGTTACCTCTAGACTTGACTATTGCAAGGCACTCCTGGCTGGCCTCCCATCTTCCATCCTCCATAAACCTAAGCTCATCCAAAACTCTGCTGCCCATATCCTAACTCGCGCCTGGTCCCGTTCTCCCATCGTCATTATCATCATCATCATCGGCAGTCCCATAGGTTAGCGAGAATGACTTGCTTCCACATGAGTTCAGATGTTTCAATGAAGGACCCGATGTTCCAGTCCTGAACTCCAATTGAGGGGGTGGAAGATGCCTGTGCGTGGATTTTTTTAACGTATGGTGCCCGTTGCACATCAGCCACCCCACGGGCTTGACAGAGCTAGGTCATGGTCCAGTCGCAAGAGTTAACTAGGATGACTGAAGACTTGCACTGCTGCACAGACCTAGTGCGCACACATATTGTTGTGTGGGCAGGCCTGTGCTGCCCCTGGGCCCTCGGCTCTTCTGGGCCCTGTACCCTTATTTGCCACACCTCCGCACGATTTCTCGTCGCTCCTCCGCCACAAACATTCGCTGCACCTCCACCATGATCCCTCACTACTCCTCCGCCACAAAAACACTCGCTGCATCTCCGCATCAAACATTCGCAGAACTTCCGCCACGATCACCCACCAAATCTCAGCCACGATCCCTCATCGCTCCTCTGCCCCCATCACCTCTGTGCTCGCTGACCTAATTTGGTTCCCAGTTAAGCAATGCCTTGAGCTTAAAATTCTCTTCCTTGTTTTCAAGTCCTTGCATGGCCTCACCCCCATCTCAGTATCCGCCTCCAGCCCTACAAACCTCCAAGATCTCTGCGCTCCTCTAATTCTGGCTTCTTGCTCATCCTCGATTTTAATCGCTCCATCATTGGTGGCTATGCTTTCAGCTGCCTAGTTCTGAGGCTCTGGAATTCCCTCCCGAAATCTCTCTGCCTCTCTATTTCTCCTCCTTTAAGATGCTCCTTAAAACCTCTTTGACCAAGCTTTTGGTTACCTGTCCAAATATCTCATGTGGCTCAGTATCATGTCTTGTTTGATAATGCTCCTGTGGAGCGCCTTTACTTCATTCAATTTGCTATATAAATGAAAGTTGTTACTTTTGCAGTAGTCTATTTGTAGGGATGAGGCTGGTTTAGTGCTGGTTTAATAGATGGCTTCATAACTTCTTGGTTTGAAACTACTGATGCAGTGGCTGTCAGCGCCTGTGCTGACATATCTAGAGTCATTTGAGCAGGGTGGCTTGGTGTTATGGATGGAGCATTACTCTAAGAGACATCTCCATTATCCGTGCCAGCTTGTGCCATTTTCCTACAGGTGGGCATTCACTTTGCATGTCCAGAGATCGGTATCGGTATGGGAGCAAGCCACTGCTGGGCAGCAGTTGTTCAAGACCTGTGTTATGGCTGCTTCGATCTAATTCCCCAACATGACGAATCCAGATAATAACAACATGTTGTACCTTCACCAAAAAGAAATATCTCTTCATAAATAGGCATATGAAAATCAATGCTGAACCAGAAAGGGTGAGATCAGTAGGAATGGTCAGGGAGATACGTTTTGAGGAGGTTTTTAAAAAGGTGGAGGCAGAGAGAGATGGAGAGGTTTAGGGAACGAGTTCCAGACAATAGAACCAAAATAGATAAAAACTCCACCACCAGTGGTGGGCTTAAGGGAGGGGGATGCACAAATGCTGGAATCAGAGGAAAGGAGCATTCGGGGGTGACATAGGACTAGTAAAGATAAGGTGGTGGCAAGAAAGTTGGAGTTATTTATCAAGGTGGACAAATCGATCCTCCCAAATTTCTAACCACTATTTGTCCCTTTCTATGATTTACCTTCCGCATCTCTAGCCACTTACAACAGTGACTACACTTCAAAAAGTACTTCATTGGCTGTAAAGCACTTTGAGACGTCCAGTGATCATGAAAGGCACCTTATAAAGGCAAGTTTTTTCTTTTTAATTATGATATCTGAAAATGAGGGCCAGTGGCACTGCAGCCCCGAATTTCCTGTATGTACGCTCTCAGCTGGACTGAGGTTTTTGAGCGATTATTAACATTTATTTTGCATTCAGCCTACACAACCATGGGCTTGTTTCTGACTACCAGTAGAAGTGTGAGATCATAGAGATTTTGATCCTCCCCCCACAACCTGGCCCCTATCCACCACCAAAGTGAGGGCTACTTGTGAGCAGGCTTGCCATTTCCTGTGGGCATATCTTTGAATCCTGTAGGAAGAGGAGCAAGATGGGATGAAGGAAAGGAGAGTAGGGCAGAATTTAGAAAGGACTGAGCCCACCAGAAATTACTCCTTGCCTCCCCGCTCCCCCCAACCCCGCCAACTGCAGAATATACAGGAACTATGAGGAAGTTAGCTGACACAAAAATGTCAGGAAGCCTGGACATGGACATCCCTCAGGAGGTTGCCGAGTTGCCTTGGAAGCAGAGGTACATGCAATAGAACATAAGCATAACAGTCACTTAGAAAACACCTCAGTGACTGCTGCATGTACACTCCATCCCCTCCCTTTCAGAACCACAACAGGGTTCCCCTTGTCCTCACCTTTCACTCCACCAGCCTCCATGTTCAACGGATCATCCTCCACCATTTCCACCACCTCCAGAGTGATCCCACCACCAATCACATCTTCCCCTCTCCTCCTCTCTCAGCATTCCGAAGGGACCGCTCCCTCTGCGACATCCTGGTCCATTCCGCAGTCACCCCCAGCAGACCCTCCCCTTCCCACGGCACCTTTCCGTGCAAGCGCTGGAGATGCAACACCTGCCCTTTTACCTCCTCCCTTCCCAATATCCAGGGCCCCAAATACTCCTTCCAGGTGAAACAGCGATTTACTTGTATTTGTTTCAATTTAGTAAACTATATTCACTGCTCACGATGTGGTCTCCTCTACATTGGGGAGACCAAGCGAAGATTGGGTGACCACTTTGCCGAGCACCTCTGTTCAGTCCGCAAGTGAGCTACCAGTCTCCTGTCACTTTAATTCTCCACTGTATTCCCACTCTGACATCTTTGTCCTCGGTCTCCTACACTGTTCCAATGAAGCTCAACGCAAGCTTGAGGAACAGCACCTCATCTTTCGTTTAGGCACTTTACAGCCTTCTGGACTCAACATTGAGTTCAAACATTTTAGTGTGTAACCGCTGCCAATCTTTGGTTCCCATCCCCCCCCTGCCCGGCCCCCTCAGAGCCGATTTCTTTCTTTTTTCTCTCTCCTTGTCTCTAATGGCAGTTGGTCATAATCCCACCATTCACACCCTATGACTAAGGTTTTTCTAACTCCTGGCATTACCATTTGAATTGGAGCCATCATCCCTTTTGTCTCTCTAATCTTCCAACCTATCACAGACCTTCCCTTTTGTTCTTTCTTCCCCTCCCCCTTTCAGTGCTTGTTAAGAATCTGTTCTTTTCGACACTCTCCAGTTCTGACGAAGGGCCATCGGCTCGAAACGTTAACTCTGCTTCTTCTCCACAGATGCTGCCTGACCTGCTGAGTATTTCCAGCATTTTCTGTTTTTACTCCAGATTCCAGCATCCGCAGTATTTTGCTTTTGCATCAGAGCACACTTGATCATTGAAGTCTACTCTTCTGTCTTACAGTCTACCTTTGTCACTGCTTCTTTGGTTCCTTCTTCCCGCATTCCAGTAAAGGTTACATCCTTCAATCCTGTGCCCACAACAAGACATCAGACCTCTTAACCACTGTATAACAATGACAATAATAATGATCTGATTGAATAAATCAGCACAAAAGCATCCATCAATGGGATGGATAGTCTAATTGTATCTATCATATCCTGGAAATTCTGAGAGATAGCAGCCTGCATCCCAGCTACCAGGGTCAGGAAATCTATAAAAGGATAATATATATTCTGTCCTCGGCTGCCACATCTGTTTCCATGGAGGAGGAGGAGGCATCAACTGGTTCCTGGTTGCTTCTGAGACAGTGGTCGACTGCAGAGTCCAATGAAAACTTCATTGATGTCTGCAATGAAGAAAAAGCTTCTCGGATGTTGCAACAAATGAAGGCTGTAGACGCGAGAGGAAAATCTGTCAGTTGCCACATATCCTCAGAGACTGACCTCCGAGCCTGCATGGAGGTGTGAGGTTGCTCACACATAGTTTTCTTCAGACGAGCATTCATGAGTTCTGGGTCCCACAACTCCAAGCCATGAGCAGCCTTTTCCTCTGCCTCCAATGGGAATGTGGCACATCCTGATCCACTCCCTATGCCACTTCCCTTGTGCAATGTGCCGGTGCCCAGTACTTACTGGCACTATCTAATTCCACTGTGGGGCTGAAAAGAAAAGCGACGCAGGACGTGAGCTTGAGGGAGTTGTAGCAGAGGAATATGGGGCAGGATCTTGTTGCAGGAATTCATGGGGGGGGGGGTTTGACCTCAACTTCAAATTCATCATCCTCCTCACCTTCGTTATCTTCCTAAATTGACAAGGAAGAAGTTCCCTCTCTCTTCCACGTCAGTTGTGTGTGATAGATCAGCAGGAAAGAAGGAAACAAGCCAAGGAAGGGTGAGCATTACACCCTTAGGATTAAGGAGACAAGGAAAGGGGTAGAAGGTTGTAGCAGTGTGCAACTTCACAAGGTTGCCATGGTGACTGCATAGCTGTACAGCCAATAACCTGCCCCCAACTTCACCATCTCACACAGCAAGACTAAAGTGACTTCCATGGTCATTTCTTAATCTGGTGTGAACACCTTGATGTCAGTTCTGTCCACCCCAATGAGTGGCGATTCCCTATCACATCTAGCCTGTTCTCTTGGTAGTGAGTTGAGAGTCAGGCTAACCACCTGTCCATGTAAAAAAGGACTTTGTAATAGAAATGACCCAGGGTATGATCTGCTTGGGTTGGGGGACGGGGGGAGTGGCATAAATAATACAGGGAAATGTAGTGGGGGCTGAGTGGGAATGGTGCCCAGCGTTTCCTGCAGAGCTGGGAGCACCAGCAACAGCAATGTGGTGAGTGGGAGCGATGCCGAGACAGGAACAGCCAGGTGATTGAAACCTGGGGACTTTACTGTGGGTAGTGAAAAATAGTTTCCACTGGTGGGCAAATGGGGAAGAAAAGAACAGAATCAGAGCATTCTCACCGCTCACGAGGAACCACATGCCCTGATTTTACATCGCTAACTCCAACTGCTACCAATGATATTGGGGTGGGAGAGGAGAGGTTCCTCCCTTGGGGCGACAAACAACCATGGGCTTGATGCCCCCCCCGGTCTCAACTGTCGGGTCCCTACTCGGGATCTTGCAGAATGTGTAGCTGGAGCCTGAGGCTCATCCGAAAGTGGGCTGCAGGCCTCATTTTAATAATGGAGGCAAGCTTCTTGTCTGCAGAGGCAGCTTGCCCACCTTCGGGGATCAAATTTGGGCATGGTGCATCGGCGAGCGGTGGACGGAAGCAAATGCAGGAGGGCCGAGCACCGGCCAGCAGTAGTGCTTTGGAGCCGGGAAAGACACATTTTCCCCGACTATTTCGGCAGCAGCCTTCAGTGGAGGACCACTATTTAGGACGCCGTCGAACTGGAAAAACTAGTCGAAGTTTGCACGGCGCATGCTCCACTTAAGTTTTTCACGCATTTTTCAGAAGCGTCCCGAAACCGGTGCAGGATCCTTCTTTGCATTAATCCAGCGCTGATTTCCGGCAGCCAGCGGGGACACCTAAAAGCAGTGGGACATGGGAACAGCAGCATGCTGGCCATTCAGCCCTTCGAGCCGGTCCCCCCACGCAGTTAGATCATGGCTGATACAGGGTATGTGTCTTAGCTCTTAACAAATCCTTATGCTTTTAGAGTAGCAGCCCGAACTTTGTGGCAAATTTAATTGGTAATCAATGCACAAATGCCGCAATGTTTTGAACCTCACAGGGAGATTGTGGCCGAGCTGGCGTTTTCCGCAAGTCGAACGACGGAGCAGCACAAATCATCCAGCAATGTGTGGCGATTCAAAATTCACGCGGCATCTCTTCCTTGTCACAAGTTGCTGGACGATTTACCACAAATGTTGCTGTAGCAGGGCAGTTAACGCCATCTGCCATTAGTCAGACTTGCCCTTGCACCCTTCAGCTCAAAAGATATTTTGCCCATAAAGTTGCTGAAAATGCAAGCGGATAATGGCGCAGCGAGAACCTGAGTGCACAGAGCAAGCAACAGTTTCGCTCATTAACCAAGGAGATTTAACGATTGGGAAATAAACCCAGCAAGGACTGAGGAGGGTGAATTAAAGGGGGTGAATTCAATGTCAAATCAGGTACAGAAAGATGAATAAAGAGAAGGGAAGCATGTTTGGATTAAGAGAGAAAAACAAAGGAAAAGAAAGAAAAACATGTAAAATTAAAAATGACTTAAAATTTCCCCCCAAAATTAAAAACGTGAAGGAATGAGATATCAGTGATGTTGATTGGCAGTAATGAACAATTATCACATCGTTAAACGAGTATTAATTACTAGCCCTATATCTGCAACAGGTTTAGTTCGTCTCTACCGTGCAAATACAGCAACTTCATTCAATGCATGTCAATGGTGAAGCAGACAGTGAGGTGCCGTTTTCTCGAAGCTAACAGTGGAATTGGACAGCAACTGTTGGATATGTGCATCTAACTGCGTATCTGCCCCTTGCCTGAAGTTGCTGTACTATTTACACATAAATGACAGCAAATTCTGGCCCATTAAGTCTTCGGTCTGCATGCATTTCCTGCTGTGTAATACTTACTTCAAGTAACGTCGTGCTTTTGTCATCACACATTCGCTGTCATACTTTGTTGATTGGCTCAAAGCAAAACAGCATAAAATGAAATCTAAAGAGGTGGAGAACATATGAATGCAAATGTTATGTATGTAAAATGTATGTACAGTAACAATAGACCACTGAATGTACCTTCACACTCTATACACCATACCTGTACCACCAGAGGGTGCTACTGGTGGTGACCTAAGGGTTCCTGCACACTGCAGGTAACCAAGTATAAAAGGGAGCTCACCTCATTGTGTCCTCACTCAAGGAGCTGCAGTAAACAGATTAAGGTCACTACAGTTCAAGTACAATACCCTTACCTCGTGGAGTCATTATTAGAGTGCTTGCATATACCACAACTGGTGACAAGATTACGAATTTCCACACACATGTCTAACCTAAGCAACTTCCAACAATTCGCTGATGGGGAAGATTGGGATGCCTTTATGGAAAGGCTCGAACACTTTTTCATTGCAAGCGACTTGGCTGGAGACACACCGACCTCGCTGGTTGATAAGTGCAGAGCCATCCTGCTCAGCAGTTGTGGGCCCACTGTCCACGGCCTCATCAGGGGCCTGCTAGCCCCAGCGAAGACGACAACCAAAACTTACGCGGAGCTTGTAACTTTAATACAAGAACAACTCAAACCTAAAGAGAGCATCCTCGCAGCCAGACACCGGTTCTACACGAACCGGCGGCCCGAAGGCCAAGAAATTGCTAAATATGTTGCAGATCTGAGAAGATTGGCTGCACTGTGTAATTTTGGCGACCACCTCACTGAAGCACTAAGGGACATCTTCGTTATTGGAATCGGCCACGAGGGCCTTCTCCGCAAGCTGCTCTCTGCCTTCTGCAGGGTGACCGTAGTTTCCGCAATCAAAGTGAGCTAGGCATTCATGATTTCGGTCTGCGATTCCAAGAGGATGATGACTCACCCCCAGGACTCTAACCCAACGAGTACAGTGAACCGAATGGCGCCTTTCAGAGGCAAGGCTGCTGCCCCAAGTCCCGCAACCCTGAGTCCGCCACATGGGGCCAAACAGTTAGTCCCGTGCTGGCGCTGTGGAGGAAATCACAGGGCCCACCAGTGCCGATACAAAGATGATACTTGCAAAGGCTGTAACACTAAAGGTCATCTCCAGCGAATGTGTAGAAGAAATTTTACTCACTGAGTCATTGAAGAGTTGGCCGATCACCCAGGCTCCAGCGCTGATGAAGACGAAGAGAAAGTCTATGAAGTGGCTCAGCCCCTGGAAGAGGTGTACGGAGTATATACCTGCTCCACCGAGAGATCCCCGTGGAAAATAGAAATAGAAATCAACGATGTTCCAGCCTCGATGGAGATCGACACAGGGGCAAGCCAATCGCTGATGAATCAGATGGTCTTCGAGAAACTCTGGGACAATCCCGCCAAATGACCCAAAATGCTCCCAATCCAGGCGAATCTGCTCACTTACACAAAAGTCTCCATCCCAGTCATTGGCAGCATGGATGTTCAGATATCCCATGGTGGCATGATGCCCAAGCTACCTTTGTGGATCGTTGCCGGTGATGGTCCAACGCTGCTGGGAAGAAGAGGGATGAAGCAAATCCAAATCTGTTGGAGCTGCGAAAGCCTCCAGGTCCCAGCGATTGACGTCCTATGCTGCCCCAAACTTGGATCCATCGCAGCACCTAGAAATCCTACTGTCCAGCTCAACTGTGTGGTGACGACACAGACTGCACAACTCAATGGTGAGATGCTCCAACCTGAACGACAAGACCCCACCTTCTCGGCTCCAGTGGCAGGACTCTGAGGAAACATTAGTGCAGAAGGTAGATGCCCGGCTTCCATGGCAGAACCTGTGGAGAAAAGGATCACCACAGCTTACCTCGTGGAGAGAAAGAAGATGGCGCCCGCACCACGAGGTGAAGCACCTGAAATCAAGGTGGCCGCGATCAGACCACGAGGAGCAGCATTGAGGGAGCAACACGTGATGCTGAGCAGCGAACCGGATTGGGGTAAAGATTGCAAGGCCCTTTTAAAGAAGACGGGCAACCCAAAACAATTAAAGGGACAGTTCCACTCTTGGTACAGCGATGCCGGTGACACTAATGATAAAGGTGTAATTAATGAATGCAAGTATATAAATGTACTGTTGAACAGTGATGCTGGTAATGCTAATGAGAAAAATGTAACTAACAAAGGCAGGTATCCAAATGTAACCTTGCACAGAGATACTGATAGTACACAGGAAAGTGATGTAATGGGCAAATGTGAAAGTGTAAAGACAAATAACAATGGGCGACCCTGCAGCCCTCAATGGAGGACAGGGAGGCCACACACCCCTGTGGTTCTGCTCACCACTAAACGTCCTCACCCACCCAGACAATACCACGAATGTACCTTACCTATAACATGTACTTGCTCCACCGCTGCTGAACTCAAAAACAGTGACATAACCAATCTGATTCCTTACTCACTATATATGTATGCCAATGCAGGTGTTGAGCCACACAAATGGTCTATGCATGGGGCGGGGGCGGTGGGGGAATGGATGTATGAGCCATGAACACATGGATCACACCTAGAGCCCACACAACACTCAGTACAATCTCCAACCATCCACTGCCGACCACTTCTCATTGGTCCCGGAGGCGCAGGCTACATGATTGGGTAGCCCACTGGACCTGGGTGCTTCCCACGGGAGGTTGCCTTTGGCTTTGTCAGCATACATGTAGAACCCGACATCATCTCTCATTTTATCATTAGCATTCATGATACATTGGCTCTGACCGTAATAAGGACTTGGGGGTCCACAGAGAGAGAGCCATTCCCAAGTAAAGACAAAGTTCAAGGGCTTTGGGCACTCAAGTTGAGGGCCAGAGCACACAGTGCAAAAGCCTGTGGCACAAGACTTAGGGGGGAGTGTTGTATGTATAATGTATGTACAGTAACACTTGACCACTGAATGTATCTTCACCCTGGAAACACCATACCTGTACCAAAGGGTGCTACTGGTGGAGATCTAAGGGTCACCTGCACACTGCAGGTAACCAAGTATAAAAGGGAGCTCACCTCACTGTGTCCTCACTCAAGAAGCTGCACTAAACGTACTAAGGTCACTCCAGTTCAAGTACAATACCCTTACTTCGTGGAGTCATTATACTACAGTAAAGTAGCTAGAAAACTACCAATAAGAAACTAAGGACTTACAAAAAAAA
The DNA here is from genome assembly GCF_044704955.1 of Pristiophorus japonicus. Taxonomy (NCBI): domain Eukaryota; kingdom Metazoa; phylum Chordata; class Chondrichthyes; family Pristiophoridae; genus Pristiophorus; species Pristiophorus japonicus. Next base: position 252,061,478 of record NC_091981.1, read on the forward strand.
AACAATTCTGAATGACCAGTCAAGAAAACCTACCAATAGAAGAAGGGAGAAGGTGAGCCAGTTGCATGATTTTTTCCAAAAATAATTTCAAATAAATCAGCTGATTTTTGACTCTAATGTCCAAAATAGGTAACATAAAAAGATATTAAAATGACCTATTATACAAACTTAACTGCAAAACTGTCTTTTTCATGTGAGTAGCTTCATGAATGTTTTTATTTAAGGCCTCAGCCTTTTTCCAAAAGCATGGACTTGGACTTGATATTTTTTTGCTCAGACCTGGGATTCTTCCAGTTAAAGGCATATCTTGCAGTCTGAGCATGTGTAATATGCACAATTTCCCAAGATACAATAATAGTATTTCCCCAGCCCAACTAGTAAAATGCTCCTCTTCAACCTCCAGCATAAACCATTTGGTTCTTATTCAAAATTATTTGAAAATAAGTTCGAAGACAAATTTCAAAAGCTTTATTTTCAGACACAATTTATATTGAATGTTTAAGCAAAAAGTCTGTGAAAGAGAAAGTTTGAGGGTTTTTAAAATTATTTGAATACAAACAAGACAATGAATTCGAGTATGTTTTTCACTATTAAATGAATTCATTTCATTTTTAACTTAGAAAGTGTGTCAAGTTATGAGAGAGAGAGAGAAAATGTCCCATTGTTCACATTTATAATTTGAAAACACATTAGTGGTTAGACACCTGCTTACATAACCGCTCTGGGTGAGTTGCATACAGAATATATGCTGTCTAGTGTGATTTCCCAATATTATCCTGATAACAAGGCAAGCTATTTCTGCCATTTACAGAAAATGTTGATTGCAAGCATTCATTTTTCAAAAGATGCAAAAAATTCTGATTGACCTTTGCCAGTTCAAAATAAAAGTACATTTTATTAAAACAGTCCTGTGTTTATTGACCATTCCGGAGATGTCGAGATTGAGAATCAAATCTATATATATTTGCAGCTGTGATAGTTATTTATCCAAGAAAATCATTTTTTTTCCCAGGAAGCAGTCACAAAGCAATTAATTGTGTTTGTATAGATCTGCTAGAAAGTTACAAACCAATAGGTTTGCCAATTCTGGTTGGACATATTCGTGGAGGTTTATTTCGCCACATGACCTACCTCCAAACACCCGCCTCCACATTGGTCACCTCACATGTCCAACTTCCTATGCCAATCGGAAAGTGAATAGACTGTTAATTTCCGAATTGGATGATTCCTCTCTGTCAGTCTACAGCCTTTTTTCCACCCCATGTCCAAAATTTTTATAACCAATAAACAAAATGTTTTAAAAAAAGTAAACAATTTTTATTGCGTCGATTATTTTTTTCCTGGGATGCTCACAGCAATGACCTGGCGCTTAGTCATTAATTCCTGCAGACTCTGGGTTTGGAGAGTTGGCAACTCTCGTGCTCCCAGACCCAGATTCCCATCAATGCCAACAGACCCGTGCCCTTGTCCGTCCCTGTCATGTATGTACATGTTGTTTGTAGCCACCAGATGGTGTTATTGTTGGAGGCCACTGAGCAGCACGCACATGGTGCTGCTCTGGTATAAAAGGCCAGCCATTTTGTGAGTCAGTCACTTTGGGACTAAATAAAGCACAGCCAAGATCGTACCTTGCTTAATTAAACAGTACTTAGTTTGAACCTTTATTGCATATATAACACTCCCACTGCTAACAGATCCGATGAATCCACCATTGAGATAGATCTTAAATTTCACTTATCCCATTTTACTATTGCTGCCAAATTCTAGGATCCCCACCTCAATGCTGCAACTCTTAGGACCATCACCCAGTGCTAACAAAGCCTAGGTTCACCACCTCCCCCTGCCCCCCCGCCCCCCCCCTGCACCCACAGTGCTGT